>NW_012110919.1:19360127-19494462 GCF_000951035.1 Colobus angolensis palliatus | reverse complement strand
AGAAGAAGAAGAAGAAGAAGAAGAAGAAGAAGAAGAAGAAGAAGAAGAAGAAGAAGAAGAAGAAGAGGAGGAGGAAGAGGAAGAGGAAGAAGGTGGTGGTGGTGGTTAAGGGGAATGGGAAGGAGAAGAAGAGGAAAAGAGAAGAGAAGAGAAAGGAAGGAAGGCAGGAAGGAAGGCAGGAAGGAAGGAAGGAAGGAAGGAAGGAAGGAAGGAAGGAAGGAAGGAAGAAATGAAAAGAAAAACCTGATTTGTAGCATTTGCCAGTTTCCATGGTGTATATTCCCACCATGGCCAATTTTAAGCTACCCATGGGATGCCATTGAATGTGAATTTGGGAAGAGATATGTTGGCTATTGAGAGCTGGGGTGGTGGACTGCACCACACCATTGGCTTTGGGGGTCCAAGATGGGGTTGGGACAATAAGAAACAATTCTGTATTACTAGAGGTAATATTCAGGGCAGCTAAAGGACTAGCTCAGGCCTGGTCTGCAAGGGACTTGTGGCTTTTATTTCAATATCCTTTAATATTCCTTGATTCACTTATTCAGAAAATCAACAGACATCTCCATAGCACTTTCTATGTGCCAGGTACTATGCTAACTATAGGAATACATAGATCAAAATGCATGAAGAGCCATGGATGCACGGGTAATATCAGCAATGCTTTGTGCTCTGCTGTCATAGCAGTGCCTACATTGGGGCCAGCAGTTATCAATAGGTCCATTGTAAACACACCTTTGCCTCACAGCAAGTCTACAGGATCATTGTAACCCACCCTCCTGGTGCACCGTCTCTTATTGCAGTGGTCCCTATACCTGGGAAGCTTTGGGAAATACAAGAGGACTTCTGGTCCTCATATTTTAGAAAATCTGATTCAGGAGGTCTGGGATAACAACTAGGCATTGCAAGTTCTGGAAGCCCAGGTAATTATGGTAACAGGTTAGGTACCTAACTTATGTCTTGGAAAAGAATTTCTCTTTCTCCCTTTTGTCCCTCACTTTGAAAGGACACGGAAAAGTCTTGTCGCCATCAAGTGCTATACCCTCTCTCTCACCCCTGGCTGGCTGTTCATTTCTCCATAATTGTTCAGCAAATGACTCCAGAATACACAAAAATCATTTTGCTGCAACACATTCCATTCCATAATGACTGCTCATTTCAATTAGCTGTCAGAGGCCTGAAATAGAGCTGCCCAGCCTTGCTTGGATAAATCACCACCTTTGTTTGAAATTGGATTTAAGGCAGCCGGGGCAGAGGGGGTGGGGGGAGGGGATAAATATTTTATCATTTCTTCCTCCTCAGTGCTCTGCCAGTTTGTTCTCATTCTCGTGTTCCTCCCTGTGCTCACCGGCAGATTGCTGACTGTAAATTTGAGGGGCAACAGGAAACCTGCAAACATGATAAATAAACATGTTGCTTTTGCGAGGACGGATATTATTATCATCCAGATTTACAGCTCTCTGCACCTACCCGTTTTATCGCTTTTTGGGAAAGCTGAGCTAGGTTTCCGTGTTACATTGATCAACTTTCTGCCCTCTGCCCCTGACATCCACTGAGTCATTTAAATATCAACATGGACTGGGGATACAATTTGTCTCTCTGGAAGTGAATGTGTCTTGACAGGTGTTTTCTTTGGGGACAGTTATTTATAACCGCCAAAGCTATCATATGGTGGGGCGCCTTTGTCTCCTCTGATTTCTCTAAAAGTGAACATATTTTTGTTTTCCCAGTAGGAAGAAATGCCAGATCAATGATGTAAATCTCTCTTTCTCTGCTTCTCTCTCCCTGTCCTTTCTCTCTCTCTGTCCTTTCTCTGCCTCTCTCTCTCGGCATATTCTGCCCTCTGCTGTCCCCTCCACCCTCTGGATGGGCCTTGGATCATCCCCAGGTTCAAATCCAAGAGCTGCCACCAACTTTTGTGTCCCCTGAGCAAATTATTTAACTTTTCAGAGTTCAGTAATTTAAAACTGTACATGTTCCCTCTCCCATGTTCCTCATTGCCTCTTTATAAGAGAGAATTGAATGAGATATTTCTGTCATCTCTTACCTTCCCTCCTCCCACCCCCAACTTAGGTGGCGAACTCTTGGGGACAGGGAGCCATGCCAAATCAACGTCTTTTCTCCCTTTCTGCTTGGGTCCTCTGTTCCCTCCCTGGATCTGCTCAGGCCAGAACCTTGGGGGTCCTCTTTGTCCTGTCATCTCCCCATCCCCACATCCAGTGTGTTACC
The DNA here is from genome assembly GCF_000951035.1 of Colobus angolensis palliatus. Classification (NCBI taxonomy): domain Eukaryota; kingdom Metazoa; phylum Chordata; class Mammalia; order Primates; family Cercopithecidae; genus Colobus; species Colobus angolensis. Next base: position 19,492,233 of record NW_012110919.1, on the reverse strand, counting down.
GTGTCCTGCAGATTCTTCCCCAGCTCTCCATACTCTGTGCCTCTCTCTGACCCCAAAACCCCACACTCTCGCATTTTTGAGTGCCCCCAAAGTGCCAGGCACTGAGCTGGTCTCTGAGCACTGTCCCCTCTCATGAGGAGCACATAGCAGTTTCTTTACTGTTTTACGGCTTGCACCCCCACACCCCATTCTCTCTCTCTCTCTCTCTCTCTTACTGTAATAGCTAAGGGCTGGGGCAGTGGAGCGTGTGCCTGCAGATTCTGTTGCTAAGGAAACCACCTCCTTGGTTACCAGCCTGGGTAGCATTTGTCTCACTATGTCTGGATCGTGCTGAGTCGCCCCCTCTCTTCAGGAAGAGAATGAGGAGATGGGAGAGGACAACAGGGGTGGGGGGCAGGAGGCGTAGAGAGAGGCAGAGAGCTCAGAGATCAAGAGGTAGACATGGAGAGAGTTTGCACAGGCAGAAACAAAAATCAAGGAAAAGAGAAAAGGAGAAAGGGAGGGAGAGAAAGAGGGGGAGGAAGGAAGAGGAAAAGAGAGAAGAGAAGGAGGGGCAGAAAGGCAGGAAAGAAAAGAGATTTAATGAGCAGCTGGAGGAAATCAGAGACCACAAAGAAGGGAATTGAGAACAGGAGGCTGGGCAAAGAAAAACAGAGAAAAGGGGGAGGGATGAGGTGAGAAAACAATGAAGGAGAGAAAGGGGAAGAGAGGGGGGCTGGGCCTCTGGGAGGGGGTTGGGTCGCTGAGGATTTACTCCCAGTATCCTTTTTGCCTCCCCCTCTGCCTACTCCCACATTTTCCACTGGGATGTGTCTGCAGCCTCCTCTGGGGTTATAGGAGAATCCAGAAGGTATCCCCAAAATCAGCAGATTCCAAGCCCTGGTCTTTCTCCTGAGTGCTGGAGTCATAGTGAGCCCCAGGCAGCAGCAGGACGAGAGTCCAGGTGTCCTGGTTTCCAGGCCAGGCATGGATCCTACACTGCGGAATGCTTGGATCCAAAGCTTTCCTTCTTCTTTGGGTGCAAGGGCCTTGTCACTCTCTGTATGTGGAAAGGACTTTTAGGCCCTTGGAGAAGACAGCAGTGGCCCCAGCTCTGCTATAGCAACCTAGGCTTTCTGGGTTTTGGGGAATGCACTGTGAACAAGTATCCACTTGTGACTGTTGCACCTTGAGTTCCTGCTGTTTCGAAAAAGTTCCAAGAAGAAGCTCAGCTCTGGAAAATCAAAACCCAGTTGGATCCACAGATGCCTGAGTTGGAGATGAACTTTGGCGAACTCTCCTCATTACCATACTAACCCCACACCCTGTCCAATCCCAGGGAGGAACTTACTGGCTATTTTCTATGCATGCGACATATGTGGAAGGATGATCCTCGACTGCACCTGTGTGGCCTTGACCCCATCTCTGCATACAATGGCTCGGCTCACTAGCTCAATACAAGCCCTGCGTTCACCGTTGTTCATGGAGGCACTGCTTGGGGAACCACCCCTAGTGTCCTACTTACTTGTGACAAGTAATAAAATCCCCCTGTTAAATCCTCCTTGGTTGTGGTCACCTGCCAAACAATTGCACCCACGGGCTGTGTGTGTAACACTATTAGTTTCTGTGTGGCTTGGACCAGCCACTGCCTGCCTCTGAGCAACAACGTCTCCCTATAAAAGAGTTAATGATCTCTGTTTTAACAACCTCATGGGGTTGGTCAGGAGCCACTTGAGTCCTTTTCCTTCTTTGTGTCACTATCTTCTCCCTGAAAGCTTTCTGATTACTTTGAGATATCTGCTCAGTACCGGTAAAACGTACATTGCTGTAGCATAGATTTTTGTCTGTCTTATTAATAGTTCCTAGAATTGAGAGCAGTGCCTGGCACATGGTAGATGCTCAGTAAATATGTGCTGAATGAATGAATGAATGAATGCTACCTTGGTTTTTTTCTGGGTCTGAAATACAAAGATTTTATTCCAGATGGCTGATGAAATGTGATAGGAAGGGCAGAAATTCACCGAAGAAGAGGCTGGTAAACTGTCCAGCCCCACCTTCAGCCTAAAGGGCTTTCGCACCACCCCCTCCCACCTGACAGTGATATGTGGTTTGAAAGCACAGTGGGCAGGTGGAAAGCAGGGAGTTGCATAAGGCACATAATCTGAGAATTCTGAGAAGGATCCATGAGAGCTTGGGGCTAGATGCTGCATGGCTTCCTGCACTTCCAGTTGGGAGGATTTGGTTGCGTGAATAATATTTAGAAAAGTGAAAGAAAACTGGAACATTGGTTCACGGCTCAGCCTGTGACCTCTTGATCTGAGATCAGGGGCAGGACCAGACCCAGGACTTGGAGTGACCAAGATCATGACTTATGTAGGGCCAGGACTGGGGCTCCACCTGTGACCAGAATCAGAGCTCAGTGCATGACAGAGATTAGGACTCAGTCAGGAGACACTATCAGCATTAGTTCTGAGGCAGGTCAGGGCTCAATCTGTGACCCAGGTTGGAGGGTAGTCAATGACTAGGGTCAAGCTCAGTATAAGTAGTTTGGGACTCAGTCCAATGTGACTCAGTCAGTGTGGGGCTGGAATGAGGGTTTGTGGATCAGTATGTGCACAGGATTAGGGCTCAGTCTGTGATCAGGTTCAAGGCTCTAGGACTGGGCTCAGTCTGTGACCAGGTCAGCCTTGGTTTAATACTGGGGACAGAGTGTAGCCTGGGCGCCAGATCAGAGCTCAATCAGTCATCACATAATGACTTTTGTGAGTCAAGATGAACCCCTAGAGAAAGGCTGAAAGGCCATGTTCTTCTGGATTCTGGAACAAACTCACACCGTTTCCGAGATTTTCCTCTCCCCCCAGCACTCTCAGTCCTCCTGAGCTCTCCCTGCCTGGGGGAGGAGAAGCCCCTCTTTCTTTCCTCTGCCTGGCCCAGCTCATCCCCTGCTTACTGGCCATGTGGCAGTATATAACACTTTGCCTCTCTCTCTGGCTGGAAAACAGCTCTTGGACATCAGCACCTCCTCACAGAAGCCCCTCTGATGCATGAGGAGGAAGAACACAGGGTCTTTCTTCAGGGGTATGTGGAGGTTTAGAAACACTCATCCCCACCCACCAGGGAACAGAGTGGACTTCTCTGTCCTCCTGGACTCTCTCTGACTTCCCTGCTGCACATGCCTGTGCAAAGCATTACACTCAGGGTCTGTCTCTGTGTCTCCGTCGCTCTCTCTCTCTCTTTCTTACATACACACACACACTCTCTTTTACAAACATACACTGAAGGGATGCCTCTCATAGCTAACCTCTTCCATACCTGTGCATATACTCAGGCAGGAATACTTCCACGACACTCTAGTAACCTCATCTCACCCATCACTTCTCCCCACAATTCCTCCCTGTCACAGCAGCCAAGGACAAAAGGCATATGCGGAAGGCATGCCTTCCCCAAATAGACAGGCAGCTTCTCACACATGGGTTTCATGCACACTGACCATTTTCTCCTTTACACGGGTGCAATTCCATACACAAGGATCTGCACAGACCCATTACAAATGAGATGGTCATAACGGCAACTTGTGGGATACAGTTTCAAAACACAGAGAGGCAGGAGAACACAAAGGCAATTTTACACACAGAGGCATGTAATTCTTCCTGAGCAGCTATGCCAGTCACACAGGCACAAAAGCAGTTATACACCAACCCACCTGCCACACTGAACATTTTCTGTCTCTATCTCTGTTTCTTGTCTCTCTCTCTCTGTCTCTCTCTCTCACTGTCTCTGTCTCTCTCTCTCTTACATACACACATGCACACACACCCCAGGAAAACATCCCATTTGTGAAGCTGTCTTACACAACACTCTACCACATGGTAGAATCATCAACAAAACTTGCATTTAATGATGGTGTTGACCTGAGGAATCTTCAGACAGAAGCTTGTGGTCAGAGGGGACCACCAGCAAAGAACTGACTCAGGTCTTGGACCAAGAGTCTCGCAGAGAGAGTCAACCTCCCAGTGGAAGGGAGGCCAACCCCTCCACTGCTTCATGAAAGAAGACTAGAAATTCGCCTGGGGGAAAGAAACACGGTACAAAATACATTCAGAGCCCCGTGGGTGGGCCTGGGGCAGCCCAAGTCCTACAGATGAGGGAATCAGGGAAGGGTGCCACAGGTCTAATCCCTGTGTCCTTCCTTTGCATGGCCAGGTTCCAATGGGTGGAATGTATTAATCATATTCCTCTTACAAAAATATATCTCTTTACACGCACCTTCTCCGTGGTCTCTTTGCTACTTGGGAATGAGCATTTACCTGCACCCCAAGGCTTCAGAGGGACCGCTTAGGGAGGCTGCTCCAACAGAATAGCAAAGAGGCTGTGACCTATGGCTTTTTCATCTACACAATGATGGATGGTGCAGGTTTGGACCAGGTGGGAAGCCACTGGTGTCCGGGGTTGGGGAAGAGATGGGACTCTGGACCAACACTTTGTAAGACTGATGCTCTGTGATTCAGGTCCTCAGAAATCCTTTGGTTTGGCATCTCAGCATCAAGAGAGCAGTGTTTGTATAGAAATGACACAATTTCATTCACCCCATTCCTTAAAGGGTCCTCAGGGGAAGCTGGCCCTGTTGGACTCTGATCAAGGGGAGACAGATGGTCTGGGAAGGTAGTGGGGGGTCCATTTTGGGTGTGGTTCCATCTGATTAAGAGCACTCTTGCTGTCTCACCTGGATAGCAAAGTACCCATTTGTAGGGGTCAGAATGGCAGTGTAAGACCGACTGGAGCCCACCGTGGAGAGATGTGTCACTGGGGCTCTCTCTTAACTCAAATTCTACACGTGGCATGTGGTCATCCTTGTGGGTTCATTGTTGGTGCCTGAGGTTCCTTGAAGGTGGTATCAGGATCTCAAGGTCACCTCCTGGACACAGCATGGATAGAAAGGGGCAGGGTTTATGTCCTGGAGGTGGAAAGGCAAGCAGCTTGTTTCTGAGAAGCAGTGTGGTCTGGGGGGGTCTCATGACACCAATGGCCCCACATGGTGTCTCCACTTAACCTACCGTGAGCACCAATGCCTCCCCACCCTACCCAGGATGTCAGAAACCTAAAACCATGGAGAAACTTCCCAGCAATCTTTCTTTAGAACAGAAGGTGGCCTGAGTTAAACATCAGTGCCAGCGCTTCTTGGGTGGAGATGAGAAGGGGGCTGTGCAAGCTCAGCCCAGAAGGGACAAGCATTTGGGGCCACGTTTTCACAATAGCCCCCTGGGCTCTTGCATCAAGAGCCTCGACAATTGCCACAGGGCATCCAGCAAGTCTCCGTGATATGGATGAGCCCTCCCTCCCACAAGCAGAACTCAGAGTGGTGGGGGCAGAGACACAGGAGACAGAAAAGAGTCCATGTAACTAGAACCCCCCAAACGAGATGCTCCACATTGCCAAGTGGGGAATATGTGAGCAGAGTGGTAGTGCCTGGACAATCTCTTCCCTTGAGCCTCCTCTGTCATGCAGGAAACTCATTGAAGGCAAAGAGCAGCCAAGGGGATTGTCCCCAGACCAAAGAGAGGACAGATGAGTGGGGGTCACCAGGGGTCTTGAGTCCTCAGGGCCTACATGGTCAGGACTCCCGGTCTACCCTCCCCCTGTGTGGACGCATCATCTTGGGTAGTAGTCATCGGGGACACCCGTGAGGTTCCGCCCTTTGAGGGCCGCGTCCACCATCTTGATGTAGGCAGAGATGGTCTTCTGCATGTCTGCAGTATACGGGTCATACTCGAGCTTCCGGAGCCCCGAGCGCTTGAAGTTGCCATCCTTCTGGCTCTCCACACAGAGCAACCGGTCCTCCCTGACAGCCACGCCCAGCAGGTTGACCATCCGGCCTAGCTGGACGAAGAGGTCCTGCTTCAGGTCCTCAAAGTGAACCACCAGCACTTTCTTGCCGAACTTGAGCCAGTCCAGTGTGTGAGTGGCCCACCATGGGGCATAGTTCCTCACAAACTCTGGCCACTCTGCAGAGAGAGGAGAGAGGACACAGTCAGAGGGAGGAGGAGTTCAAAAGATCCAGTCAGATGGTGCTGGCAGTGGTTACTGTTACTCACAGCACAACACAGTAACACAATGAACAATAACACAGGCTGGGTGAGGTGGCTCACACCTATAATCCCAGCACTTTGGGAGGCCAAGGCTGGAGGATGGCTTGAGGCCAGGAGTTAAAGACCAGTCTGGGCAACATAGCAAGACCCTGTGTCTACAAAAAATAAAATAAAATAAAATAGCTGGGCATGGTGGTGCATGCCTGTAGTCCTTGTTACTCAGGAGGCTGAGGTGGGAGGATTGTTTGAGCCCAGGAGGTTGAGGCTGCAGTGAGCTATGATGATGTCACGGCACTTCAGCCTGGGTGACAGAGCAAGACCCTGCCTCTAAAAACAAAAAGAATAACAACTTAGCTCAATTCACTCCTTTAGAGCTCTAAACACACCCCGATACTTCTCACCTCAATGCTGCTTCTCCCTGGAATATTCTTGGCCACCACCTTCTCTTTGGGGATAACAATGTTACTTGTTTGGTGATTACTATATGCCAGGCAAACCCTATATATACGTATGTGGTACTATAATATAACATACAGCATATTATTATGTTATATATTATTTATGTTAATACATATTGTTTATTTTAGATGACATACTTGTATATTAATAAATATATTAATATAACTCTTAATTCCACTTAATCTTCACAACAACCTTATGAGGTATCATCATTAGCTCCATTTAACAGAAGAGAAAACTGAGGCACAGAGAGGTTAAGTAATTTGCTCAAGGTCATATAGCTAATAACTGGCAGAGCCAGGATTTGAACCCAAGCAGTTTGGCTTCAAAGTCTTGGCTTTTAAATACCAAGTTTTTCTGTGTAGTAGTGGTATCTCCTCACAGGATAATAATAGGGTTGTTGTACAAAGTAGAAAAAAACATATAAACTTTCTAGCATGGTGCGTTGGGTTCAGCATGTGATCAATAAATGTTGGCTATTGTTATTACTGATATTGTTCTGTTTTCAGGTCATCTTCTCAGACTCCCTGGGCTCAGGCGGGTGCTTCCTCTGGGTTCTGCAGTTCCCCCCTCCATTCCCCGCAGCCCCCTACAGCACTCATTATGCTGTGCAGAAACCCCCCACTTCTGTAGTCTGTCTCCCCACCAGACAGTAAGCTATCTGAGGGCAGGGTTTAAGTGGGACTATTTTTATCATCATCTTCACACATTTCTGTCCTACCTTTCTTTATTTTTCAGGGAAGTGTCGTGGTGAAATGAGAGGATGGATTGTCATGCAAACTGGGAGGGTGCATTTCTGACTTGCAAGACAGGTTACAGAGAACCTGGGAATTCCATGGGGAGAGGCAGTCAGCTCCTGGAGCTGCTGAAACTCCCACCAAGGAGGAGCTGAGGAAAGTGCAGAAGGGGGACCTGGAGGGTGCTGGGAACAGAGAAAAGGAATCACAGCCTCAATTCTGAGCCCCAGCTGGAGAATCAGAGGGCAGGAGCTCCAAAACCGTGAACGGAGACCTGCTGCTTCTCACAAGGCGAAACACTACCCGGTGCCCGCCAGAGCAGGCAACAGGAGAATTCTGTTTATTGAACGAGGGTGGTGAGTTCCCCAGGCTGCACTGGGAAGCCCAGCTGGTTCTTAAAAATTAAGTCCTAATCCCTTGCTGGGTGATGGATACCCATTATCTTATTTAATCCTGCTGACTACCCTGAAAGGAAAAGGACTACTGTCCGCTCCTCACCAGGGAGGAAATTGAGGCTCAGAGAGGTGAAGTGACTTGTTCATGGTCACCCAGACAGGAAGCACCATTCAGATCAGGCCTGCCTGGTTCCAGGATGGATCTTTCCCAGGCACCAGCAGCCTCAACCCCACTTCTTCCCACTGCCTGTACTCAGCAGGTGCTCAGTGAACGGTTGTTGAACTAAATTGAAACTCGTAACTGCCAAATTGCAGTGTGGTGAAGGCCTCCCTTTCTTTGCAGAACACATCAGAATCTGTGGCAAGAGTCCTTCCCCACCAAGTCTCCCGGAACATCATGGCTGCTTGGGAGATATTTATGCTGCTGACAAGGATATTTTTTATCCTTAAAATAGATTATTTACAATGTATCTGGCTAATTGGGCCCATACTGTTATAATGAGCTAAGACCAGATGTATCTGAGTGATTAGGAAAAATCTAGCATGTTGTATGCTCTGTTTTCCTTGTTCAGAATTTCCCCACTCCTGCATCACCTCACAGCATCACTGGTGATTCGGAATAGCTGCTACTCTCAGGGGAGACACCCAGGTGATAGAGATGGTGCTCGTCACCCAGCACCCAGCAACAACACAGATCCAAACTTCTAGGCTTGGCCACCTCTCACCATCTCAAGTGGTTGCTGAAAGAGGGCTGCAGGATGGCTCAAGAAAAAGGAAGGAGTTTCTCAGGTAACTCCAGGTGTCCTAGTCTTGGATGCAGGTGGGATGGAGATGACAGAGTGTCCTTGTTGACTGCAAGCCTCTGTGGGACACCAGCCGCCTCTGTCTGAGGGGCAGGAAGGGAATGTATGCTGCCTGAGCATCTGTTGGTGTTGGCAGCTATGTGGGGCACTCTGCCTGCACGATCTCATTCCGTGCTCTGAAGTAGCCTAGAGAGTAGGAATTCTTAATACTGGCTCCATTTTAGACACAGAGAACAGGAGTCTCAGAAGCAGGAAGTAACTTGCCCAAGTCCACACAGTGGGCATTGAAGGCAGAGTTCCAACCCACACCTATCCCAGACTGAGCCTAATGGAAAACAGTATGGAGATTTCTCAAAGAACAAAAAATAGAAGTACCATTCAATTCAGCAATCCCACTACTGGGTCTCTACCCAAAGAGAAAGAAATCATTACATAAAAAGACACCTGCACACATGTTTAGTGCAGCACTATTCATAACAGCAAAGGTATGGAATCGACCTCAGTGTCCATCAGTGGAGGACTGGATAAAGAAAATGTGGTACATATACATGCATGTGCATATGTATATAAAATGTTTATTTTATACATTTATTTATATATTAAGAAACCTGCACTTGTACATCCTAAACATATAAAAATAAATACATTTTTAAAAAGAAAAAATAGAGCACCTGGTCTGATCAGCTTCTGCCCTCTTTTCACTCCAGGACCTGGGAAGCATGACTTCTAGGCTGCCTACTGCTCACTTCACCTTCAGGCTGTTGTCTGAGACCTGGGGTCTGTTTATAGATGACTCTGCAGTCAGACTGCTGGGGTTCAGAACCCAGCTCCTCCCCACACAAGCTATGTGACTTTGGAGACGTTACTCGATCTTCAGCCTCAGTGCACCCATCTGCAAAGTGGTGATCTGGATAAGACCTACCTCCTACAGATGCTCTACAAATCGAGCGAAATAAGATTTGCAAAGATCCTGGTACAGCGCCTGGGACAAGCAAGGTGCTCAATAAATATTGGTTAGTGATGCTATTTGTCCTCCTGTATCTCCTGACTCCCCACATGCTCCATCATTTAGTCCAAACATCCCTCCAAAAGCACAATAGATATCCAAGCTGTTTCAGCAGCAGATGTTTGTCCACCTGGCCCCCTCCTATGGCAATGCTTCCTCTCTTGAAACTGAATTTACTTCGTTGGAAAGAAGAAGAAGAAAAATCAAAAACCAAAGTCCTCATTTACCTCAGGATTCCTGATCATTGATTGCTGTCTGCAAATTGGGCAATAAAGCCATGGAACATTGGTAATGAGTTCTGGTTCCACCGGAACTGTCATACAGGTGTGCCTGGCAGGGCACAGGCTGGCCAGCCTCCCCTCCATCTTCTTGTTGATGGAAAGAACTGGGGCCTGATTAATAGCTTAACTGTACTTAATTCCCCACGGAATCATTAAACACAGTATCTGTTTCATTAACCAGATCCAGGACAATTCACCTTGTATAATCATATCACATAAAATTTTGCTCTGAACTCACTCTAGGGAGATTGTAAAATTAACTCTATGGAACCCAAAGCAGAGCAGGGTTGGTGGTTCTAGGAGTCTGGACTGAGCGATAATTGCGAGGGGGACAAGGGCATGGTGGGGTGGACACACTCAAGAGCTAGGTGACCTTGGCTCTTACAGGGTGACCTTCACATACTTTGTCACTGAGGGCATCCAAAAGCGGCAGTTCTCAAACCTTAAAGTGCACATGAAGTGTCTGGAGAAGTCTTGTTAAAATGCAGATTCTGATCTAGGAAGCCTGGGATAGGGCCTGACATTTGCTTGCCTAAAAATCTCCCAGATGATGTCCATGTTGCTGGTCCACAGCCCACATTTTGAGTAGCAGAGGCTTATAGCAATGATTCTTAAACTAGGGTGCTCATCGATATCACCTGGAGGGTTTGTTAAAACACAGATTGCGGCCGGGCGCGGTGGCTCATGCCTGTAATCCCAGCATTTCGGGAGGCCGAGGTGGGTGGATCACGAGGTCAGGAGATAGAGACCATCCTGCCTAACATGGTGAAACCCCGTCTCTACTAAAAATACAAAAAATTAGCCAGGTGTGGTGGTGGGCGCCTATAGTCCCAGCTACTTGGGAGGCTGAGGCAGGAGAATGGCGTGAACCTGGGAGGCAGAGCTTGCAGTGAACCGAGATCGCACCACTGCCCTCCAGCCTGGGCGACAGAGTGAGACTCTGCCTCAAAACAAAAACACACACACACAGAGATTGCTGGAGCCCCACTCCCAGAATTTCTGATTCAGTGAGTTTTAGGACGGGGCCTAAAAATGAGCATTTCCAACAAGCTCCCAAGGGATGCTGATGCCACTGATTCAGGACCTTAAAGCAAGGGTCTCAAACTCAAGTGTCTCCAGAGGACAGATGGTGAATGCAAAGGGGAAGAATGGGCTGAGTGGAGACTGGGGGTTCTGTTCTTTAAGGAAGGCTCTCTGCCACAGCCCTTGCATACCTGGGTCAGGCCTTGGAGGGGCCACTTGGAGAAGATCCCTTCTCCCATCTCAGACTCATGTAGGACCCTGGGCTCCCAATATGAGATGAGGGTGGTGGATCTCCCTATCCCATACTCCCTGCAGCCTCTCCATTCAGCCTGTTCCGACTCCTTCCTTCGTGTTGGTTTAGAGCTCCCAGCTGTCTTGAATAAGGAGAAAGAGGAGAGATGGGTGGCTCTTGGGAATTAGGAGACTTGTCTGAACCTAAGATAGTGTTGAGGTTCCTCTTCCTCTGGAAGAGGAAAATATCTGAATGTACCAAAGGGTCAGCAACATCGCAGGCAGTAGAGCCTGGTGGTTAACATCTCGGTTTGAATCTCAGCTTAGTCAGTACCTACGGTCTTAGCCAAGAGACTTGTCCCTTCCTGGGATGGCTCTCTCACTTGTTAAGTGGGGTGTACTGATGGGCACTGCCTTTCTTACCCGCTGTGGTCCCTAGAGAGCTTAGATGGGATATCAAATGGCAAGTGCCCACAAGAGCTTCCCAAGTAAGCCCCTTTTCTGTTCACTTGGGACAGCAGGGTGCCTGGGAGGTGGGAGAACTAGGCCCTAGGGCTAGACCAACCTTGGTGGTCTCTGCTTCTCTCTGGCCTCAGTTTCACCACTACTCAATAGGAATCAGTGGTTCTCAGCCCTCCACGCACATTAGAAGCAGCTGGGGAACTTTAAAAATATTCATACAATGTGGGAGTGGGGTGGGGACAACCCACACTGGGGCCTGTCGGTGATGGGGAGGGAGAGCATCAGGAAGAATAGTGAATGCATACTGGGCCTAATATCTAGGGGATGGGTTGATCTGTGCAGCAAACCACTATGGCACACGTTTACCTATGTAACTAAACTGCACATCCTGCAAACGTAACTCAGAACTTAAAATAAAAGTTGAAAAAAATATATTGACGTCCAGGCTCCAACCAGTAATAGTCCAGGGTGCAGCCTGGGCACTGGGGTTTTCCCGCTCTCCTCCAGGGACTCTAAGGAGCAACCAGCACAGAGGCCCCCTGGGCTCACTGATCTCCCAGGTCCTTTCCAGCTTTGACAAGCAGTCTGTGCTCTTGGGACAGGCTACTATCATTTGCACATATGGATATCTCAGCCTGGCGACCAGTGTTTGCTTTTGATTGATTGTTCTACCAATAAATGATTCAGAGGCCTCTCTACCCCTGGGAATAACTGGACAAATGTCACCACCTATCCAAGCTTCCACCCCCTCACTGAAAAGAGGAGTGAGGCAGAGGGAGGAACAGACAAACCGCCTTGAGTGAATTGGGACCCAAGGGGCAGGCCCAAGGGTTTTAATCAGCAAAGTCAGTGTTGAGGGTGTTACCGGTGAATTGTTGAGTTACATCATCCTGCCCTGCTCTGTTCCTCTCTGGGGAGGGGCTGGAGTACTGGAGCAGCCTGGTTCCTGGAGGCTGGATGAGCTGGGGACAACTCACATTTGCAGAGTTCCTGCTGTGTGTCGGGGGCTCTGGACTGGGTGATTCAAAGCCACCAATGGTTCATCTAATCCATTATCACAGTGCAGTGCTGAAGAGCGTGGCCTCTGGAGCAAGATTCCCTGGGTTCAAATCCCAGCTCTACCACTTTATGGAAAAACTCCTCCCAACCCCAGCTTTATTAAGGTCTAATTAATATACATAATACTGCACATAACATATACAATTTAGCGACTTTGGTTACGTGGATACACTCATGTTACCATCACCATAATCCGTCTAATATATATTTCCATCACTTCTGGAAATTTCCTTTAGTCTATTTTCTTTGTTCATTTTTGTGTATAGTAAAAAACACTTAACAAGAGATCTACCCTCTTACCAAAATCTTAAGTAAAGAATACCTTCTTGTTAACTGAAGGCACTATGTTGTATAGCAGAACGGTGGAACTTACTCATCTTGTATAACTGTAACTTCCTACTCATTGAACAACAACCCCCTATATCCCCCTTACCCTGGAAAAGCTCCTTAACCTCCCTGAACCTAGGTTATCACGTCTATAAAATGGGGACAATTACGGCAGGGATTTAAGAAGTTAGCCTTTTCCAAAGCCCTCAGGAGATGTGACTTTTGTTATGGTGGTGGACATCATCCTATAATGGATATGGGACTTTGAGGCTGAGATGGGTTAAGAATACTCAAGATGGCAGAAGTTGGGTCTGACTTCAAAGCTCTGGCTACTGCCCTGGGTGGCTGCTCTGCATTGAAATGTTGATCCACACAGCCCTCTGTCACCTAGTAAGTGCCAGAACTGAATCTCAAACCCAGGTCATCTTAGTAAGTTCCATGCTTGGGGCTCAACACTGTCATTTCCCAGCTGTGTGATGTGGGGCAAGTCACTTAACCTCTCCGAGTCTTGCCACCCAGAGTTGGGAGTGTTCATTGAAATGAAGCCCTGTACCTGTGCTCCTAGGACCTCGTGGCAACACAGCCACTGACCTGGGGCTGGATTCAGGTCTCCTGACTTCCAGGGTGGGGCTCTTTAACCTGCTTCCATCAATCCCACATCAATTTCAAGAGCATCTCCAACACCATGAAAGTCACACCTACTGAGTGTTTGTAAAATTCTTAAAGCCTCACTGTTTTATAATCTTCACCTCATAGATGGGGCCATCTAAGTTCAGGGAGGTTAATGAGCCCTTCTGGGAGGTGGTAGAGCTGAGATCTGAAACCAAAGTCTTTCTCCTGAGCCCATGATTTTAATCCCCTGTGCGATGCAGCATCCCGACTCACAGAAGGTGATGCTTGTGGGTGGTGGGGTGTTGTGGGAGGCACCTACTCTACTGGAAGCAGGGACTGAAGCATGACACATGCCCTGCAGGATGCCCTCCGGGGTTTCTCGCATGAGGCATCGTCTCCTGCTGGCCACGCTGGCCCGGAGCGCAGGACCTTCCCACGGCCCCCTGCAGCTCGGGGCCCCTCCCCTCCCCGTCCTCTCCTCTCCCCTCCCCCTCCTCTCCCCTCCCCTCCCCTCCTCTCCCGAACGGTACCTTTGCCCTTCCAGTGGGCATGCGCAGCAAAGCCTATGTGGCCGCCGTATTTGCGGTTGAACTCAGCCATGAGGGCCTTGTAGGGGTTGCGGATGAGCAGGATGGCGGCGTCGAAGGCCTCGATCTCTTTCTGGCCGCTTTCGTGCGTCTTGATGCAAATGGTCCGTCCGCTGCGCCAGTGGTCCCGCTCACCTTTAAACCCTTCCCGCAGCCAGAGGTGAGGAACAGGACCGGTGAGCCGGGGAAGCAAGAAGCCCACCCTACTCCCTTCTGGGCCACTTCAGGAATCCTCATGCATTTGTTCACTCAGTCATTCGCATATTTATCGAGCACCTACTATGTGCCAGACACTGTGCTAGGACTCCGGGATTAAAATGACTTAAAAAAACATTCACGGGTCTTCAAAAATATTCACGGGTCTTCCTGTTTTTGAGAGTTAGATTATTCCACAAATAAGTGTAAAACCACTGCCCTGGTGAGTGTTACAAAAGGGGAGTATTAATGCTTGGGTGCTGGCTAGGCACAGTGACTCATGCCTGTAATCCCAGCACTTTGGGAGGCCAAGGTGGGAGAATCGTATGCTCCCAGGAGTTCGAAACCAGCCTGGGCAACATAGTGAGACGCCATTCTCTACAATAAAAATTACAAAAATAATTTAGCTAGGCATGGTGGCATGCACCTGTAGTCCAGCCACTTGGGGGATTGAGGCGGGAGGATTGCTTGAGCTAGACGGTTGAGGCTGCAGTGAGTGATGATCATGCCACTGCACTCCAGCCTGGATGACAGAGTGAGACCCTGTCTCTTGACAAAAAAAGAAAAGAGGAGAAAAAGCTTGGGTGCTGTGAGAGGGGCCAGACAGTGATGTACTGGGTGATCCTCTTTGTGGGGAGTCAGCGTCCCTACCCCACTGATGATGGGCATGGCCGCATGACTTCCTGTGGCCCATAGAATGAGGGTGGAAGTAGGTCTTCAGCACAGTCTCAAGATACATCATATGTTTCTGCTTACTTTCCATGAGGCAGCTCTGCTATCACCATGAAAGGACATGCCCTGGGGGTGAGGGGTGGGGGATTGGTCCCAGATGATGACAGACACATAGAATAGACATGGTCCCAACCTGCCCCCTGGAGATGGGCAGCCCAGTTAGCTCAACCAAACTCATTGACCTAGTCAAGCGGCATACAAAAAGGTTTTCTGGGGGAAGAGATGCGTAAGCATAGAACTGAAAAATGAGGAGAAACTTACTAGCTCAAGAGAGCTGGGAAGGGAGGGCCAGGGGCTGGGAAAAGCACGTGCATAGGGCCTGTGGTGGTTGGGAAGAAATTTGTCACATACGAGTGACTGCAGAGGGAATGCAGGTAGCAAGAGGGGAGCATGGGGCTGGAGAGGGTTATGGGGTCTGTGATGAAGAGGCCAGCACTAGACCAGAAAGACTGGGGAACCCTTAAGAGGATTTAAGCAAAAAGGAGGGGCATGATCAGGTTTTCCTTTCAAAAGCTGAGGAGCTGAGAGAAGTTCTGTGCAGCTGGAGACTAGTCTAAGTCCTTTACATATATTAAGCAATTCAATCCTCTCAACAATTCTACAAGGAATTTTACAGATGAGGTAACTGAGGCAGAGATGTCCAATAACTTGCCCAAGTTACAGAGCTATGGAAGAGGCAGAACCGACATATAAACCTGGGCCATCCAGGCTCCCAGCACACATGTGTCCTTCACCCTCTAAGTGCCCCTTAACTCATGCAAGCTAAGGCATTTGGATACGATATTAAGGCCAGGTAGAAATGTTATTGTACTAGACCTTCAAGATACTGGCTGTGTTTGCAACCCAATGAGTCATTCTGAATATCATGTCACCTCTCTGGGCCTCAGTTTTCCTCATCTGTAAAATGGGTCCACGCACTTTCTCCCTCACAGGGCCATTGTGAGAAATCAATGATGCCCACAGTAACACTTCAATACATGGCAGCTAATGCAGAATAAGACTTAGGGTGAAATCATGGACTGAGAAGTCGCCCCGTATCATCAAACCTTGGAGTATCATTTCTTCCCTCCCTGTTGTGCTCTGGCTTTTAAGATGGATGGAGGTGAAGACTGGCTTGATATCTGCTCCTGTTCCTGGAGACCGGGGTCCAGAGAGGTGCAGCCTCCCACACATGGCCACTAAGCAGAAGAGCCAAGAATGGAATGTGATTTTTTCAATCAGGTTCCATTCTGGGACTTGCTAAGTTAAGTTGCCTGGGATAAGCCTAGCCTTGCAAATTAGCACTGGCCCGTGCCCATGAGAAAATATTAACCCACAGCCTTTGAGGTCGATGGGAAGCACAGTGTCATGGAAAAAATCTCCTCTAGAGGAGAATGAGGAATAGGATGTGGGGGCTTGAGAGAGAGAGCTTTGGACATAAACATTTACGCAAGGCAACACTGGATATAATTTCATGTCATGTGTTCTGGTAGAGCTCTGCATGACATGGACAAAGGGCTTTCCATCCATGGTTTCATTTTATCTTTACGAAAATCTATTTTACTACGAGCACAGCAATGGAAAACACAGGCAGGGGGTATACCAGAACTCACACAGATTCTCAATGAGGAAAAGTAAATTGCCAGAAACATGAAAGGATCGTCAAACTATTTTCAATCAGCTCCATGCATTGGGACACCCAAGTTACAACATTTCTATTTGTTCATGATGGGGTCAACTTAGCACAGTATTTATCAAGATTAAAAACAAAAACAAAAAACCTAGAAAAGCTATAAAGATTGGGAAAGATCTGTTTCATATTCCAGATTCTGGTTGCCTGAGGAGTTTATCTATAGGAGTATTGCAAATGTAGAGAAAATTCCATTTAGCAGAATATCTCCCAGAGTGGGAAGAGTACTATGTCTGGAAAGGAACTTTTGAGAAGGCACATAGAATAGGTTTGCCTGAAGAACAACAGATAGTTGCTCAATTGTCTTCTAAAGAGGGCCTGTCTAGGTAACTGCAAGGGAATAATGGATGCAAGCTTTGAGCCAGAGCGGAATCGCTGAACTCCACCACCAGGGTGTCTCCCTCTGCACTGTCATTGACATCCAGGATCCAGCATCTCCATGACATAAACATTATATATTTAAATCCTATATTTTAAGAGTCACCAAAATATCAGCTTATTTTGGGCACCCATGTGACCCTCAAACTCTAAGGAGCTACCCAACTGTCCCAGGATTTGGAGAAACAACCTTGTTTAGGGCCACAGAGAGAACAAGACATGTTTTTTCCTGTCTGTCTTCCAAACCTCTGTTACTATAGTTGCTTGTGCATTTTTCAGTTGGGGGAGCTAAGGTAAAGAGAAGGGAAGTGGCAGAGACTGCAAATCTCTGCATGCCCTAGAGTTTACTGGGGCTGGAAAGTCTCATCTTGGCTCCAGGCATGGACACCCCTGAAGGCTGGTGGTTCTCCAGGACAGTGGTATTTGTTTTGAGGACAAGGAAATCCTCAGAAATTGTTGTCCTGCATCAGCTGGGCTGAGAGGCTGCCAACTCTGTGGGTTGATGTATCAGTCTGAGAACATCATCCTGCCCTTCCCTCTTATGTCTCCCCTCCTTCAGAAGTCAGGGCTCTGGCTCCTCACATACCACAGAGCTTGAACCTGCATTAAGGCAATGAGGTCTCTGAGATGGGGAGAGGTAGGGAGAGGGGGGATGAAGCCCAGGGAAAGGGGACAGTAAGAGAGAAAGACACAGTTACCTGGAGACAGGGAGGACTAAGACAAAGTGAGGGAGAAGGCAGGAGTTGGGGGAGATAAACAGACACAGAAATAAAATGAGACAGAAATAGATAAGGGGAGATAGACACCTAGAGAGAGAACAACAGAGAGAGAGAGACACGAAGAGAGAAGGACAGAGAGGCAGAGGCACATACTGGGCAGAGGTAGACATGCAGAGAAAGGACAATTGAGAGAGAGAGAGAGAGAGAGAGAGAGAGAGAGAGAGAGAGAGAGAGCCAGATGGCAGATGGAGACAGAGACAGAGAAAACCATGCTTTGCAAATGGCAGTTGCACCCAGTGAAGGAAACGGAAGAAAGACCCAAGTGGGACAGACACTTGGATTCTGGGAGGGAAAGGTCCCTACATTTCTTCATTCATTCACTCATTCATTCCCTCCCTCCCTCCCTCACCAGCTCATTGGTGAAGTGGAACATTTGCCAGACTGAGGGAAAAGCAGGTTGCAGAAAATGTGCAGGAAAGAGAGAAAATGTTGGGCAGCCCATCAGGCCTAGGAGGGTCCTGGCAGACCACCCATCTGACACATGCTTCTTACAGAGGAGGAAACTGAGGTCTTGAGGGACAGGGAAACGTGCGTCCAGCCATTCAGCAAGTTGGTAGCAGAAGAAAAGAAACTCTAAAGGACTTAGATAAATCAGCAAGAGTTGCTGGGGGATCAGCTCATTGTACAGATGCTACCCCTCCAGACCCACCCACCGAGGCCCCCAAGTTACCGTCTTCTCTTCTAATCAGTGACCTTCTAAATGTCCCACCCACTGTCCCCTTCGCCCCAGCACTGTCACTCCCCTGGATAATCCTGCAGCCTGATAAATACCTCCCAGTCCAAATCTGTGGCCAGAAGACTATTTCCAACACACGAGTCTCAGCACATCATGTCTCTGCTGAAAACCCCACAATATCCCACCCCATTCCCATCCCCATAGCCCTCAGGACAATGGTCACAGCTCTCAGAAGGGCATTCTAGGTGCTTTGCCAAATCCTATTCCGGATGTTCCTTCTACCTTACACCTCAGCCCCACTACCTCCCTTTTCACCATCTAACAGCATGGGACTATTTTTATTCACCCATCACATTGTGCCACTCTCCTCCTTGTCTCTGTGCATGCCATGGCCTCTGCCTGGGACACCCTCCTTTCCCTCCTTCTGAGTAAGTCCTATCCATCTTCTGCACGCATACCTCGAGACTGAGTTAGAAAAAATATAAAGTGCCCGTCACAGTGCTGGGCCCATTGTAGATATTAAATAAGGGCCCACGATGATTAGAATTATTAACAGCGATGTGAATATATTCCTAATAATAAGGACTATGATGAAGGAATGTCTGGGGTACAAGAAGGGTAAAGGACAACCTGTTAAGTCTGCCAGAGACACAGCAATGGGGAATTTGACCTGCAGCCTCAGGAGATGGTTTCCAGGCCAAATAAGCAAGAAATAAGGGTGGGAGCAGTGGGGATTGACGTCCCAGAGACAGCACGTGCAAATCTCCAGTGCATTCTCGAACTACAAAGAGCTCATTATACCCGGGGTCTGAAAAGGGCTGCAGAACTTTGCCCCAGTGTGGCAAATGCAGCAAAGGATTTCATGAAGTTAAGCATTTTTCAGCTGCAAGGTGATATGGGGAGAGACTGGGCAGGGTTAGCTAGATTGACTGATGCTGTTGGGGGGCAAGCGGCTCTTCATTTTGTCTGCACCCCACTGCCAACTCCAAGCTCCCAGGGAGAGTTCAATGTTAACTGCAAGGGCTCAGGCTGCAGGAAGGATTTTAAAGCTCCTAATGAAAAGGCAACTACATTCAAAGCCTCAGCTGCCTGTGACCAGCCCACAACCCCCTGCCTGTCTCAGTAGGAATGAAGGAAACATCCAGTAACTAGACACAGCTTGAGGCAGGGAATTGCCACAGGGGGGTTATGTTTTCTTCTTCTTTTTTTTTTTAATCAAGTTAAACTTTTAGTAGGTGTCTCACTCCATTAATGACCCATTAATATTGCCCACACTAAAACATTAGCAAACACAGGGACAAAAATGAATTTTTGGAATGTTTTGGGTCTGGAAGTAAGAATGCTGGGTTCTTCGTCTAGGGCCAGGGGTCTTGGCTCTGGTTTTGCAGTGGAATCCCCTGGGAGCTTATAGAAAACAACCATGCCTGGGCCCACTCCTGAGAGTCTGATGGAAATGGTCTGAGATGCAGCCTGGGTGTCAAGACTTTAAAAGCTCCCTGGGCAATGATAATGTGTAGTCAGAGACCAACTCCCTTTGCCTTTGACTTAAGTAAATGACTGTCCTGGTTACATAGCATTTAAAAAATGTCTGTTTTACACCACAGGCTCACACATATTATTTCACAAACATTATCTTGTTATATTTTTTGGAAAATCTCTGAGTTCAGTACTGACATCCCCCTATTACAGATTAGGAAATGAAAGCTCAGAGAGGTGAAGAATTTTGCACAAGTTCTCATAGCTGATAAGTATCAGAGTGAACTTTCAGACTGAAAATCAGATCTCCTGACTCTGTCTTAAGATTCCATTTCAAGGCCAGGCGCAGTGGCTCAAGCCTGTAATCCCAGCACTTTGGGAGGCCGAGACGGGCGGATCACGAGGTCAGGAGATCGAGACCATCCTGGCTAACACAGTGAAACCCCGTCTCTACTAAAAAATACAAAAAACTAGCCGGGCGAGGTGGCGGGCACCTGTAGTCCCAGCTACTCGGGAGGCTGAGGCAGGAGAATGGCGTAAACCCGGGAGGCGGAGCTTGCAGTGAGCTGAGATCCGGCCACTGCACTCCAGCCTGGGCGACAGAGCGAGACTCCACCTCAAAAAAAAAAAAAAAAAAAAAAAAGATTCCATTTCTTCTTCTTCTCTGAAGTTAGGAGGTTGAGTTAGATCAGATGGCGAAGACTTGGTGTATAGGCCACCATTCCCCATTCTCCACTTTCAACAGGCATCACTAATAGATTAAGGCACTTTGTTTCAGAGAGAGAACAGAACCTTTCTTAACACATCATCCTTAAGCAAAAATTCATTGGAATCAACACCAGATGAAACCAGTTTTGATCCCTGAACTAAATCATCCTGAGGGACCCCTTCTGTTTGTGACATTCTGGGATTGCATGAGTAGGGTTGCTGCCACAGCCAGGAGCGTGAGAATGTTGGCCAGCCATGGCATCCTTTCTGAACCTGCATTCCACAGCCACTGCTCCAGGACAAGCCAGAGAGATTCTGGAATATCCCAGTGCTCTTCTCAGCAGCTCCCACAAAGGCAGCACAGCACAGGGGTTAAGATCATAGGGATGGCTGACAGCCAGCCCTGGGTTCAAATCCTGATATAAGCATGCAATACGCTCAGCATGGAGCTTCATATGTAATAGGTGCTTAATAAACAATCACTCAGGCCCAAACTGGAAATTAATAAATATATAAAAAGCTGGGATTCTTAAGCAGATTCCCCTGCCTGACCCGCTGCCAACTCCAACCATCAGCCTGTCCCTCTTCACTCTTTTTGCCTTTTCTTGCCCAGTCTCTGCCTCCCTCCTGTGTCTCGCCCTGAGAAAGACATGCCCCCTGGCTCTCCCTGAGCTAGGGTTCGGGGATGACTCTTTATTGGCACCAAGCTGTGTCTGGCTAGTGCCTGGCACCCAGACAAGAGTACCCAGAGCCAACTTTTATTGACGACGTTGAATGTGGCCCAACACAAATCCATAAGCTTTCTTAAAACGTTATTAGATTTTTTGGTTATTTTTATTTTATTTTTAGCTCATCAGCTATCATGAGTGTCAGTGTATTTTATGTGTGATCCAAGACAATTTTTCTTCTTCCAGTGTGGCCCAGGGAAGACAAAATATGGGACACCTCTGCTTTGAAACAACCTCATGAGGTACGTACTCTCATTTCTAATTTGTGCATGAGGACACAGGATCAGAGAGGTACAGTAAATTGCCTAAAGTCACACAGCCAGGAAATGGTCTTCAGCTGGTTTGCAGACACAAAGACCATGGCCAAGGGCTGCTCCACATGTAGATGCAAAGCCTCCCACAAGAGGAGGCCTTGCCTCCCTGATATCTCCCACCATGCCCAGGAGAGGCCTTCATGCCCAAGGGGCATTTCATCCATGATTTCTTGTTCCTCAGTAAGAATCCCAGGAATTTCTCACCTGTGTGATAGAATAATAAAGATGTGGGCTTTGAAACTGGGAAATACTAGAATGCAATCCCCAATCAGCTTGTTGAAAAAACAAAAACAAAACATTGTGTGACTTTGGGCAAGTTATTTCTCCTCTCCAAGCCTCAGTTTTCATTTCTGGGAAAGAACATCATCCTCCTACCTCACAAGGTTTCTATGCAGGGTTAAATAAGAATACGGCACCTGGCCACCTACTAGGTGCCAAGAGAACATCTTTGGCAATCTGAACCTACATGAGGCGCCTCACACACAGTTGGTGCTCCACAAATGCATGTTGGGACACCTAACTTAGAAAGTGCATCCAGAACATTCCAGTGCTCAGTAAACATCTGTGAATGGAATGAAAATAGAGCACCCTGCATAGCGAATATTGTCGACTTAAATGTGGAGAGGACACCTGGTGAATAGTAGGTGCTCAATAAATATCCCCAAAGTGAACTTAGTTCTTGTACCTCTATTACATCAAAGAGTTGCTGCAGTAAATATCTGTAATGAGGTACCAGGGCACAGTAGGTATTTGAGAAATGTTTGTGGTAACCTAAATGGAGGAAAGGTAGCAGGCATAGGATAGGTACTTGATAAATGTCAGTTATTGAATGGATGCTAGTGGAGTATCCAGGACGTGACTCAATAAATGTCTGTGGGGCATAAAGGAAGTAGGGGGGTACCAAGCATGCAGTGAGTCTCAATAAGTGTGCCTGGGAGAGGTGAGTGGCATGCAGTAGGTACTCAAGGAGTATTCCCATATCCTCCAAGGGGGGACCTTCCCAAGCGCAGGGAACCTCCTGCCCTGCCCTCCCTGCCGTCTCCTCACCTTTGTTGTAGAGGGAGCCATCGAAGTAGTAGCTGCCAGTGTAGAAGCCCGTGGCCAGCTCAATGAGGTGGCGAGCCCACGTGTTGCCAGCACCTGGAAAGCTGGCCAAAGCAATAAGTTGCTTGGACTTGCCTGGCAGGAACCTTCTGTCCATGCAACGGTTGTCTGAAAAGGGCGGAGCATGGACAGAGGTCAAAACCAGGGGCAGATGGAGCCTGTCTGAAAGGGACCAGGGTATGAGCCCCACCCCTGCCACTTCTCAGCCAGGTGATCAAGGGCACAGGACACTTGCGTGGGTCATGGGAAAGCTTCGTTGGGCCTCAGTTTTCCCATCTGTAAATTAAGGGAGATGGTTCCCCCCTCGTAGGGTTGAGGTGAGTGTTAAATGGGATAATGATGGAAAGGGACAAGCACAGTGGTTAGCCCATAGTAGTGATCCAATAGAAGTCAGCTGGGAGGGTGAATCTTCTCTCTAGCCCCAGTTTACCCCCAGCAGAGCAAGTCTTTCCCATTCACCCCTACCCTTTTCTCCAGATTGAAACCGTCAATGGCATCCATCGTGTATTTTCTGTTATTCTTGTATTTTGCGGACTCTGAAAAGCCAGAGAATCAGGAATACCCAAATGGTACTCACCACCTCCCAACCCATTTTACAGATGAGGAAACTAAGGGCTAGAGAAAACTAATACATATGCCTTTTGAGCACAGGATGCAGTCTAGGGTTCTTATCTTGGTCTCCAAGCCCACATGGTTGGCCTTTGCAAACTCACAGGCTCATTCTAATCCACTCCACCACATGCCAGTCACCTGGTCTCTCCGTATTTCCTCTCCTGTGCTTTGCTCCATCCTGACATAGCGCCTTCATGCATGCTGTTCCCTCTCCATTGCCTCCTACCTGCCTTTGCTTTTTGTTCTTCAGCTCTCAGTTGAACGGGTTCCTCTGTCTATCTGTCTGTCTTTCCTTCCTTCTTCCTTTCCTCTTTCCTTCCTCCCTTCCTCTCTCCCCTCTTTTCCTGACTCCCTGGGCTATCATTAGTGCATTACTACATCCATCTCCTTCATATTGTTGATCAAAATTGCAATTCAGATAATTATTCATGCAATTAGTCATGTGGTCAGAAACCCTGCCCGTATTGTGTTTTGCTGATTCACCAAAAGTTTCCACAATATCTGGTATACAGCAGGTACTTAATAACTGCTTCTTGATTAGATGGATGAATGGGTAGAATGGTGACTGGGTGGATAACAATAATATCTATTAATATCTATTTTGTAGGGCTCTTGTAAGGATTGAATGAAACAAAGCATGTAATATGTTAATACTCTAAAGTGCTCAAAAGGCATCAGTATTATTTTTCTCTAGCCCTCAGGCTCCTCATCTGTAAAATGGGTTGGGAGGTGGTGAGTACCATTTGGATATTTCTGATTCTCTGGCTCTTCAGAGCCTGCAGAATGCCATTACCATCAGAGTTAACAGAAAATGCAAGCCCCAGCACCTCCCACTGCAACCCCAGAGGGAGCTAAGAAAGCACAAGCTTTTCTTTTGGTTCCCTCAGTTGCAAAGGCAGCTGAGGGAAGGCTCAGAGCAGGGGGCGCTGGAGCAGAAAGGAAGATGAGAGAATCCCAGATCCAGGCCTGGAGGCCCCAGGTCTCAGTGCTGCCTTCTTCAGCCCGGGACAGATGAACTCCACCCTTGTTTACCATCCAAGGGAAGGCAGGCAAACCTCCCTCACCTCCCATGGCCCCTCACCTCCATCTCTCCCCGTTCTGGGGAAGCCACTCATCACCTGCTCATGTGTGTGGACTCCATTCCCTCCTTCTTCAAGCTCCTTGCTCCTTCCAACCCCAATATTTTTTCTCTCTCAATCACATTAGCACTCAAGCAGGAACAAATAGCTCCATCATTTAGAAAGAGCCCCTTCCAGCGACCACCAGCTCCCCTTCACCCCATCACTGCCACATTGCCAGCAGAGTTGTCCATATTTCTTCACGTTTCCTCCCTTCCGTCTACTCCTTGGCCCTTGCACTTGGCCTCTTTCCTGTTCACTGTTCCAAACCGGTTATGGGCAAGGTCTTCAGTGACTGCCCCATGCTCAATTCAACAGACAAGCTCACCTCACGTGATTACTCGGGCACAAGGGAAGATCACTCTGCCCTCCTATAGGTAATTCCTTCCCAAGATTTTACTGGGATCTTTCCTGTTCTGCATTAGCTACTATTTATTGAAGTCTTACTATGAGCCTCATTGATTTCACACAAAAGCCCTTTGAAGGAGAGGTGTGAATTCCTAGATTTAAATTCCAGTTCTTCCACTTACTTGCTGGATGACATAGGAAAAAGATGATCTATCTGAGCCTCAATTTGCTCACCTATAAAATGGGACTATTAAGCAGTGATGACAGCCTGAGGTTGTTTAGGAGAATGAAATTCATGAATGAATGCCATGTTAGAGTAAGACAAACATGCTGGAAGTGCCGATAGAATAGATTGTGGTTCCTGGTATTGTTGCTGCTAGCTGGAGGTTCAGCTCTCTTCTCCTTCCTGTTTAATTTTTGTTCTGAGACGAACAGATTTATTTGTCTGTGGCAAAGCCAGGTAAGCTTCAGGGAATGGTTTTCATTGGAATATACTGCAAAAAGGAGCCCAGACACAGGAACTTTCTAGAATATGGTTATGTTTTATATTTTTATAGGGGAGTGGATTACCCAGTTGACATTAACTAGTACACTTAAAATATTTGCATTCTGCTCTATGGAAATGTTACTTCAGAAAAGCTAATATTGAATTATAACCAATGACAACATCCTGAAGTACAATGATGCTTGCAACTTACTTTGAAATGCACCAAAAATTAGGAAGGATTGAGGGATGGAGAAATGGAGAGATGGACAATAAAGTAAATATAGCAAAAGTTAACATACATCACAAAATTCTATGGAATAAGTATATAGGTGTTCACTGCATAAGTCTTGCGACTTTTCTGGAGGTTTGACTTTTTTGTTTTCCAGAATAAAATGTTGGGTTGATAGGTCGGGTGGGGCAGACCAGGCTCCTTAATTTCCCCCCAAAACAGAATTCTCTATTCAAATACTTCCTGGGAGGCCAAGGCCAACCCCAAGGTAAAAGCTGTGGTTTTCAGTGCCATAAAGAAAGTTGATTTGGTTCCTAAGCCCTATAAATTAAGCAGCTGTTAGAGGCAATATTATATGCAGTTCTAGAATCAGACCAACCTGGGTTTCCATTCAGAACTGTCATGGCCTACCTGTGTGGTACTGAACAAGGCTTTCCACTCACTAAGCCTCAGTTTCCTCACCTATGAAACAGGGCTAATAAACCTTACACAATTGTGTGGGATAATGACTGTGAATTTTTCACAATGTATTTTGAGAAGCTAGGGTTGAGAGTGCAGTCTTGGGACCTAGATTCCCTGGGTTTGAATCCCTACACTGCCATGTCTGAACCGTTTGACTCTGGCCAAGTTACTCAGCCTCCCTGTGCCAAGTTACCTCATTTGTAAAATGGTGAATAACAGTGCTTATGCAACTGGACTGTTTGGATGATTAGATGATTTAAGGCAGGTAAAAGATTTGACAGAGCCTGGCACAGAGCAAGTGTTCAATAATTATTTAGTTCCCATAGGGGGCATCAGGGCTTAGCACACAGTAGGTGCTCAATAAATGGCAGCCCTGGTGGGCCAGGCTCTTGGCAGGCTGATGAGCCACATAACTGTCAAACCTCCCTAGTGTGTAGAAACTGCAAGAGTGATGTGGAAAAATGGAAGCCCTAGTAATGGCCTTGGGGGTAGGGCACTGGGAATGAGCGAACTCATCAATTAAGGAATCGTTATCTGCTGTTGAAAAGGCGCCAGTGTCTGTTCTGGCCACCTCAAAGCCGTTCATGATCACAGGGTAATTAATCTGTGTATGACTTTCCCCTGCAGGCTAAGGCAGCACAGCTCTGCAAAGACTAACCAACATTTCCCTGAAAGCTAACAAAGACTCATCCTTCCCCATAGGACTGTAAATAGGGCCAAGAGCCACATGCTCACCAGGCTCTCAGAAGGACTTTAGCTACCATAGAAACAGCCACAGCTGATCACCACTGTTACCCCATCAGTCAAACAGGGACAGGCTATTGGTGGGGCTGCCACTAGCTCGTACAGCACTTTTGTGCAAATCAGAAAAATGTGCCCACTCCTTCCTCTGGACAGATGTTCTGCCATCCAGGGCACACAACATGTGGCTGGCTTTCAGACACTACTTTTTCTGTTGGCTGTGCCAGTGCAATGCTCAACCTGCTCAACCACATATGGCAGCTTGGTGACTGGGAAATAAGAAGGAAGAGGTCTAATCCAGTGGTGTTTTCTTGGCTCTCCAGACTGTGGGGAGTGTCACTGGAGCATGGGCAAAGGTGTCCAGCAGGGGCTTTGGAGTCAGACACCTGAAAACAAATTGCTTTTGTAGATGTATAATTGTGGCCAGTTCCCAATCTCTCTGAATTTTAGTTCTGTCATCTGTAAAGTGGGGATGATACTGCCCTGATCATAGGTTTACTGTGGACTTCACATCACTAAATGAGATGAGGCTTGGCATAAGGACCAGTACATAGTAGATGGTCAATATATTCAGACATTGAGGTGATCCTTCAGGGGCTTCCTTTGGGCTGTGTCCTGGCAAAGGATGACCCCCAATCCCCACCCAAGTGCCACCCACCCTTCATGATACCTTGGTCAGGAGAAATGGGTTTTATTGGGTAAGTTTATACACAGTATGACTTAAGGTAAGTTCCTCAACTGTTCTGAGTCTCAATCCCCTACCCCCCCCATAGTAAAGAGGGTATAATGACTGTTTCCAACTCATAGAGAGTTGAGGGGATTCAATGAAAACATGCATATGAAGGATGCAATACTGAGTCTGGCACAGAGGAAGACCTCAAGAAACTACAAGTGTTGCTGCCTCCTCCTCTTGCTCCTTCTCATTGCCATCATCATCATCATCACTTTCATCATCACCATCATCAGCACTATCAGCATCACTCTTATCACTATCATCACCATTATCATCATCACCATCATAATCATCACCATCATTGTCATTATCATCATCATAATCATCACCATCATTATCATCATCATCATCATCACCATCATCATAATCATCACCACCATCATTATGATCATCACCATCACCATCATTATCATCACCATCACCATCATCATAATCATCACCATCAGTATCATCATCATCACCATCATAATCATCACCATCATTATCATCATCACCATCACCATCGGTATCATCATCATCGTCATAATCATCACCATCACCATCATCACAATCATCACCATCACCATCATCATAATCATCACCATCAGCATCACCATCACCATCATCACAATCATCACCATCAATCATAATCATCACCATCAGCATCACCATCACCATCATCACAATCATCACCATCACCATCATCATAATCATCACCATCAGCATCATCATCATAATCATCACAATCATTATCATCATCATCACCATCATCATAATCATCACCACCATCATCATTATCATCACCATCACCATCATCATAATCATCACCATCACCATGATCATAATTATCACCATCAGTATCATCATCATCATCATCATCATAATCATCACCACCATCATCATTATCATCATCACCATCACCATCATAATCATCACCACCATCATCATAATTATCACCATCAGTATCATCATCATCATCATAATCATCACCATCATCATCATCATAATCATCACCATCAGTGTCATCATCATCATAATCATCAACATCATTATCATCATCATCATCACCATCATTGTAATCATCACCACCATCATCATTATCATCATCACCAACACCATCATCATAATCATCACCATCACCATCATCATAATTATCACCATCAGTATCATCATCATCATAATCATCACCATCATCATCATCACCATCACCATCATCATAATCATCACCATCAGTCTCATCATCATCATAATCATCAACATCATTATCATCATCATCATCACCATCATTGTAATCATCACCACCATCATCATCATCATCATCACCATCACCATCATCATAATCATCACCATCACCATCATCATAATTATCACCATCAGTATCATCATCTCATCATCATCACCATCATTATCATCACCATCATCATCATCATAATCATCACCATCATTATCATCATCACCATCATCATCATAATCATCACCATCATTATCATCATCACCATCACCATCATCATAATCATCACCATCACCATCATCATCATCATCCTCACCACCATCATTATCATCATGTCTGGTAGCCCCAAGAGACAGAAGAGGAGATAACAGTAAGTGTGGATTCCACTAGCAAAGGAAGAAGACTGCAAGTGGAAAGGATGAGTGAGACAGGGAGAGAGAAGGAAGAATTTATATATAAATTGACAAAATCTTAGAATTGGAAGGAACATTGGAGGCTAACAGTCTACAGTTTTATTTTACAGATGGAAAAACTGCAGCCCAGAAAGGGGAAATGACTAGGATAAAGCAGTGAATCTGTGTTGCAGCCAGTGGGAGACTCAGTCTTTCTTCTCATTTGCTGTTACTACAGGAGCCACCAAGGGTCCTTGGTGATAAGGGATAGAGATGGGTCATCAGAAGGCTCCCTACCCTGGGAACTCCTTCTGTTGCCCATCCTAGAACTCTAAGCCTGGTGGAGTTCATCAGCCCTGCCCTCTGGCTTGCATGGTTTTCTCCTTGCTGCAGGCTGTGTGGGATGGACTGGCAGGGACACGTCTGGGAGGGAAGCCATTGGGAGTGTATCTGGGGTCCACTGGGGAAGGGCCTAGCTCACCTTGGACTTGTGTCTGGTACACAATGAAGTAACTAGGAGTTCCACAGCTCTCAAACTCCTCCGCGCTGCACTTCTGGGCACAGAGCTGCTCATCCTCTCTGTCATGGAGTGGGAAACGGGTGGTGGGAAATCCACAGTGGCAGGCGGTGCCTGCAAGAGCTGCCAGCGGGTACTCCTGGGGATGGAGTGGGAGAAGAAGAGGAAGAGAGTTGCTAAATCCCTGGACAGCTTCAGACTCCAAATGGAGAACAGGATTTGCATTCCAACCACTGCCTTCTCTGTCAGTCTCCCTCAACTTGAGGGTCCCCAAATTCCATCCACAAACTGTGCTTTTATGATTTTGCCCTATCTGTGCACCTACTGTACTATTGTTTACTTATTGGTTTCCTTTAAGTCGATTCACTTTTCGAAACTTAAATTTCAAAGGATACTTTGTATTGCTACCACTAATAGTACTTGTGGACAAGTAGCACTTCCATACATCTCCATACTGTAAATGCACGTAATATAGAAACAAAACAAGTGATTAAATTCTACTAGGCACTCTGGCCAACCAAGACTGTGAGCCTGGGGTTGGCTCCATTTTTCCTGCATAGAGAGTAGTTAAGGGTGAGAGGTGTTGACGCTTAAACACTGAGACAAAGCTTTCTCCTGGAAAGAGAACTGAAAAAGAAATCCCTTTCTCATGGTCATGCAATACACCACAGTAAATGCCCCCTTGGTGAGATGGTGAGATGAGACCCATGCTTTGGGAAAAGCTGTCTGAGTCTGCTCTTTTAAGCCAAAGGAGATACTGATACCCCTGTGTACCCAGAGTCTTTGTTGGGAGAGCTGCTTCTGATTGCTTTATTTGTTCTATTGAACAGCTAAGTGGGGGCAAGATAGACCTGAGACCTGGTGGGCACGGGTTTGTCTTTTGCCCCATTTACTTATAAACTGGACCCACCACCCCTAGTTCTTTCTGGTAGCCGGCCCAGGAATAATCAATCTGGTAGCAAACCAGGGTCACACCTGTGTGGCTGGATCCAGCCAGCTTTGCCACGGTAGCTTTGGTTTCTTTCCTAGAAGATATTAAATAGAAACTGCAGCACCTAGGTGAAGAGCAGAAGTGCTGATATACTGGAGGGTCAGCTTGGGCCATGACTGATGACATTTTCTAAATAACGAGAATCCTGGAGCCTCCTCTGACACCCTAAACCTCAGACCCTCTATCATGACACAAGCAGTTCTGTATCCCTGTCCACTTGATCACCTTAGTTTCTTTCCTTTGCCCCCTAAGAAGATCAGAGAAAACAGGAAGAGGGAGGTTTGCAGGGAGACTTCTTGTTCCCACATACACACCCTCACTTCTCTCCAGCCCTGTGCACAGTCTGACACTTCGCTACACTAGTTTGCCCCATGATTTCACTGTCACATGCCTGTTTGTCCCCCCAACTCCAGGGGATCTGTAGGTTTCCCCAGGGCACTCTGGAAGTGAGGGAATGCCATGTGGGTGGAGGGATTCCTGCTAAGGGGAGAGCTGAACCAAATGACAGCCAAGCCTCCTTTAATCTCACAAATGTCACCTCCCATCTTCTAGAATGCCTCTTAGGAGTACAGCAAGTCCTTAAGAAATGCTTGGTTATTTGAGGTAGGCTGGTCCCTCTTGAATAGCTGTGGGAAGCCTCTCTAGTGTGGTCACCAGGGTGGCTCAGAAGTTTAAGAGCTTGAATTTGGAGTCAGTCCCCAGTGTGAACTCCAGCTCTGCCACTCGCTTCTGCTGAGAGCTTAGGCAAATGACTTCACCTGTCTGAATCTTGGTTTTCTCATTTGTGAAATGGGACTGAAAATGTCCAACTCATAGGCTTGGCCTGAGAAGTAAACCATATGATCCATGGTGCAGAGGGCTGCATGGAGGATGTTCTCAGCAAGCAGCCACTGCTGTGATGCTGCAGCCTTTTAGACTTCCAGAGAAATGCTTCATGCCTTAGACGCCCAATGAGAGAAATAGCCAAGCAGGATGACTCAGAGCATATGGGGGCATCCAGGACTCAGGGTGTGGTCTGAGCACCCAGGAGGTGACACAATGTAGATATCCAGCGAATGCCTGCATCCTTGAGTATAGAGATTGTATCTTGTTACTTTGCATCCCCAGCACTAAGCAGGAGTCCTGACATACAGTAGGGTCTTATTAAATATTTGAAGATTTGGCATGATGGTGATATAGGACTCATGCTTTGGGAAAAGCTTTCTAAATTTGTTCTTTTAACCCAAAGGAGATACTGATACCTCTGTATACTTTGTTGGGAGTCTTTGTTGGGAGATGTGCTTCTGATTGGTTTATTTGTTCTACTGAACAGCTAAGTGGGGGCAGGATGGACCTGAGATCTGGTGGGCAAGGGTCTGTCTTTTGCCCAATTTGCTTCTAAACTTGACTCACCACCCCTAGTTCTCCCTGGTAGCTAGTCCAGGACTAATCTGGTAGCAAACCAGGGTCACACCTGTGTGGCTGGATCCACTGAGTCTGAGAACAGACTCAGACAGCTTTTCCCAAAGCATGGGTCCCATAGCACCATCACACTAAGGGGGCATTTACTGCAGTGTATTGCATGACCGTGAGAAAGGGATTTCTTTTTTCAGCTCTCTTTCAAGTCCTGCAGAAGAAAGCTTCTTCTTGGTGTTTAAGCATTTATACCTCTCTACCCTCAACTACTCTCTAGAATGAATGAAATGCCCAATCATCTTTCGGTGGTGGAGGAGGTATGGTTCTCCTCTGGACACTTGAGTAATTAGTTCATTTTGAGCTGGAGCTCCTTGGACATCGCTGAGTGCCAGTTATGTGCCCAGTTCTGTGCTGGGGATATTGAAGGGGGGCACAAAATATACAAGGCATAGCCCCTACCCTCCAGGAGTTCACAGCCTGGCTAGGGAGGAAGTATAAATAGTCAGACATCTAGCACCTTAGGCTGAAAAAAGAACATCCAACCCAGGTGCTATCCAGTGCCCAAAGCTCTGGATGACACTGCTGCCTGGCCTCTGCTCGCACCCCTCCTCCAATGGGGAACTCCCTCTGCCCTAAGGTGGGACTGTCCTTACCTTTACTTGATAATTTTTTCATGCTTCTAGGCCAACTTCAAATGTCACCCCCTGATATGGTTTGGCTGTGTCCCCACCCAAATCTCATCTTGAATTGTAGCTCCCATAATCCCCATGTGTCACGGGAGGGACCTGGCGAGAGGGAACTGAATCATGGGGGTGGGTTTTTCCCATGCTGTTCTCATGATAGTGAATAAGTCTCATGAGATCTGATGTCTTTAAAAAGGGCAGTTCCCCTACACATGCTCTCTTGCCTGCTGCTATGTAAGACATGCATTTGCTTTTCCTTTGCCTTCCACCATGATTGAGAGGCCTCATTGCCACGTGAAACTGTGAGTCTATTAAACCTCTTTTTTTAAATGAATTACCCAATCTGAGTTATTTCTTCATAGCAGTATGAAAATGGACGAACAACCCTCATTCCTAACTATTCCTCAGTATTAAAACTGACTTCCTCAAAGGCAAGAAAATCTATTCTGTGTAGCTCTAGTCCCTTAGATCCACGTGAAACGGTCACATCCCTCTCCCATGTCATAGATCCCAGTCAGCGACTACATGTATCTCGAATGAGCTGTTGCTTCTCCAGCTGAGCATGTGGTTCCTTCAGCTGTGCTGCACGGTCCCCCCGACCCCAAGTTCCGTGGGCCCCACCCTGTGCTCACCTTCTCAGTGCAGAAGTCCACGCACTTGTCCACGGACATGTTCAGCATGGCAGCTGTCACGGGTAAGGCCAGGGAAAGGTTGTCAGGCCTGCGGAAGCAGCCCCGGAACACTGCACTTCCATCTGAAGAACCAGAGAGAGGAGGACCAGTCAGATATACAAGAAATCAGATCTGGTTGGGAAAACCACCTTCTGAAGAAAGCCCAGAGAAGGCAAGAGTCTTGCCCAAGGTCACAGAGCAAGCCAAAGCAGAGATGGAAAGAGCGGCTATGTTTTCTGTTCTTGAACATGTCTGTTCATAGTCAATGAGCTCGATGCATCAAAGAACGTTCTCCTCAACCCTGGCGCCTTTGTCAACAACCCAGGTCGCTGAGATGACATTCTTCCTGGGCCATGTTATCTCACTTTCTTTGTCAGATTCCCATGCCTCACTTCCTCATTCCCAACCATGGCACTGCCCCATTCGGGGAAATTATCAAGTGCACAGAGGATTTTTGTGATTTCATCAGGGCTGAGTGTTTGAGGACTGAGGGAAGCAAGGGGTCTGGAGCTGTCCTGTCCTTACTACTACTAGGGTTCTCCTCTCCCTTTCGTTGCCCTGGGCTTTAGGGGAAAAGTCCTGGGCCTCAGAAGTCCCTACCTACTCAGTACTGGGCACCAACAAGCTGCAAGGGACTGACATGTCAGAGGGAATCCCTTTAAGAAAATTTAACCCAGAAATAGTGCAGCTACACAATAAAAAATTTGGAGTCCGTTGTCACATCTTCAATAGAAGTCATCCCTTAAGAAAATATTTAGAGATGTTGTCTTAGGTTGGGGCTACTGAAGCAGAGCCTGAGATAAATGTTTCATTGAAGGTGTGCTCTCAGAGAAAGAAAGCGGGAGGCAGGACCAGACAGAGCTAAGTAAGGATGTGATCTCAGCTGGGTCCCCTCTCCATCCTGGTCTCATGGCAGGGATCAGGAGGAGGCTCTGGATGAGAAATTGCACTATAGAATTGGCCCCACCTTAAGGAAAGGGGGCTGGCTTGCCTTGGCCTTGTCTATCCTAGTCTCCAGTGTCAGTCAGTTTTTGGCTGTGGGCTGTGCCCTACGGTGGGGCATAACTTCCTGCGAGGGGCTGCTTGCTTCTGATGGGCCCAAGGCTATTTTTCAGAGAACGGGGCAGTCGTGAGCCACTGATTGCCACCAACAGTCACCACAGGAAAGGGGACTTGGGTGGGTGCCTATAGCATCCACTACAGATGTGCGCAAAGATTTATCAGTAAGGTTGTTCACTGCAGCATTTTAAAAATTAACAAGTGAAGGAGTAGAAACAACCTAGGTGTCCAGCAATTAGATAATTGGGCCAATAATGTCTGGAATGACAACACACAATGGAATTCTATTGAAGGTGGAATTCCATTGAAATAAATGGTGTTAAAAGTTATTTTAACCAGAGGAAGATGTGTTTAAGATACAAAGTTAAATAAAAACTGAGAATGTCAAATCCTACATGTTATATAATAACAATTTTGTAGAAAATTAATCTCTCGAGAGACATATATCAATGTGTTAATAACCATGATGTCCCTGGACAGTAGGTGTGAAGGATAAATTTTATGTGTCAACTTAGCTAGGCCATGGTGCCCAGCTGTTTGGCAAAACATTGGTCTAGATGTTGCTATGAAGGTATTTTCTGTATGTGATTGACATCTACCATTAGTTGACCTTAAGTAGAGGAAATGATGCTTGATAATGTGGGTGAGCCTCATCCAATCAGTTGAGGGCCTTAAAAGCAATCCTAAGGCTTCCTGGAGAAGAAGGAATTCCATCTCAAGATGGCAGCATTCACTGCTGCCTGAGTTTCCCATGTGCTGGCCTGTCATACGAATTTCGGACTTGCCAGCTCTCACAATCGCGTGAGCCAATTTCCTTAAAATAAATCTCTTAATATATCTATCCACATATCATATTGGTTCTAATCCTGTCGGTTCTGTTTCCCTAGAGAACTCTGACCAATCCAGTAGGAATATAGGTAATTTTCATTTCCATCTCTTTGTAAAACTCTTTTCTAACTTTTTTCTACAATGAATATGTAGTTTTATGTAATAAAGACAAAACAAGTGAAGCCAAGGCAGGAGGATTGCTTGAGGCCAGGCATTGAAGACCAACCTGGCCAACATAGTGAGCCCTCCATATCTATTAAAACAAAATTTAAGTGGCCGCTGTTAAATCTTTTGAAAGGCTGGTGATATACATTTACAATTGGGTTATTTCTCAAATTCTGAGTTGTATATACCCTTCCGGAAGCATAGCCATCCACATAAAACAAAGGGCATTGTTAACACAGTGTGATGAAAACCATCAGCGCAAGAACAGAACCCATTTATTGAATCCCTATTATATGTCATCTCCTCTGCTGAGCACTTCAGAAACGTCAGCTCATGTCACCTTCTTGAAAATCCTGCAAGGTTCATTGTAAACTCTCATTTTACAGATGAGAGAAACAGGGCTTTGAGAGAAGAGGTTGCAAGACAAATCTAAGGACCGATCGTTTGCAAAAACTTACTGAGGCTCAGAAGCAAAGTGTTAGCCCTTGGAAAAAAGCAAAGCAAGTTGCAAAAACCATATGTCTCTCTATGTAGCGGTGTCTGGGTCTATCGAGAGTGTAAAAGCGTTTTTTAGCATACACATATATATTTACATTTATGTGCAGAGAAGAGGATATGGAATAACTCCCTGAGCAGAAGGGTGGGGGGAGGGTGTTTATGAATGATAATTTTATATTTTAGCCATCAAAGACACCCTAGTGATTCTTTCTACCACATGGCACCTGATAGGCTGAAGTTGCTCACTGCAGTGACAAGCCAAGAAAACTAAGAGGACATTAGGAATTTGGTTAAATGACTAATTTCCAGGGCATCCCTCAGACTCCTGCTGTCTTAGCTTTCTGGGTTTCTGGCTTTATCCTGGTGAGACAAGTGGCAGTGGTAGTGGTGATAATGTCAGGATGCTGCTCATCTGCTCCATGGTCCCTCCAGGCCTCAGTTTCCCCACATATAAATGAGGACTTGGAGTTAAACTGTGCAGTGACTCTCATGCCTACTACCCTGGGAACATTCAAAGAAGTGTGGGAACACCTTTGATGGCTCCAGTGATTTGAGGCCACTGGCACTTGAAGGGCTGGGGCCAGAAATGTGTATGCCTGTTCTGTACAGGACAGCCCTTCACCTCCTAAATGAGCACGTGCCACATCCCAAATGCCACTAGTGCCCTGTAGAGAAACACTGGACAGTCATCCATTTTGTGGCCTGGGTTGCTGAGTGGGATGCCCTGTAAGGTCACCTAGAGCATGATGTCCATAGCATGTGCTATACACATTGTGTGTGTGTCTGAGTTTTCCTCTGTTGCTCAGGTTGGAGTGCAGATCTCGGCTCACTGCCACCTGCGCCTCCCAGGTTCATGTTATTTTCCTGCCTCATTCTCCCGAGTAGCTGGGATTACAGATGTGTGCCACCACACCCAGCTCAATTTTTGTATTTTTAGTAGAGATGAGGTTTCACCATGTTGGCCAGACTGGTCTGGAACTCCTGACCTCAAGTGATCTGCTTGTCTCAGCCTCCCAAAGTGCTGGGATTATAGGTGTGAGCCGCCACACCCACTGGGGAAGTGGGCATTTGAGCTGAAGATTTACGGCAATGAGTTGGGGAGTCCCAAACACTGTGGATGAACTCTTACTTAACCAGAAAACTCAGCCGGATGCTAAGTCAGGTCACTGGGCAACGAGATGCTAACTTTCCCGCTCTTTCCACTCCACTTGAATTTACTGAGTTCCTGCTAATGTCAGGCTCCATGCTGGGAATTCTGGGTCCACTCAGTCTGCACAGCACCCATAGGTGATAGATGCTATGAGTACCTCCATCTCACAGATGATAAAACTGAGGAAGCTGAGGCAGACTCGCTGGCTTCTAGTGTTACAGAGCTGGCAAACAACAGGGTGAGATCAAAGCCAGATTTCCCTGTCTCCAAAGCCTGTGCTTCCTCCAATAATAATGATACTATTATGAATAGATGCTTATATTAATATAATATTAGCCCGGTGCAGTGACTCATACCTGTAATCCCAACACTTTAGGAGGCAAAGACAGGAGGATCCCCTGAGCCCAGGAATTTGAGATCAGCCTGAGCAACATAGCAAGACCCTATGTCTACAAATAATTTTTTTTTAAATTAGCTATGGGTGGTGGTGCATGCCTGTAGTCCCAGCTACTCAGGAGGCTGATATGGAAGAATTGCTTCAGCCCAGGCAGTTGAGGCTGCAATGAGCCATGATCATGCCACTGCACTCCAGCCTGGTTGACAGAGTGGGACCTTGTCTTTAAGAAAATCATAATATTTTTGTGATTGTTTTTGCTACCATGTATTGATTGTATGGTATGTGATGGGAAGTAGGCTGAGTTGTTGACACATGTGTCTCATTGAACTCTCCCATTCACCCTGGTCATATGGGGCTCCCCATTTTCACAGATGAGGAAACTCAAGGCTCAGAGGACTGAAACTGCTTGATGTGAGTCACCCAGCTTGTAAGAGTCAGACTTACATCTTTGATATTTATCAAGTGCCAGGCATTGTGTAAATGCTTGATATATCTTATCCAGTGGAACCTTCCTAACCCTTAGCAGGAAGATCTCATTCTCTCCTTCATAAAGAAGAGAAAACAGGTGCAGAGGGGAAGTGACTTGCCCAAGAGGTCACTTGTCAGCTGACAAGTGGCAGTGTCTGGATTCCAACCTGGGAATGTCTGAACTCCAAGTCTGCACTCTCCTGGGCTGTCCCTTTTTAAAAAGCCACCCCTGGCTTTTGCGTTTTGCAACAGTGGGACATTGATTTTCTCTCTCCCACCCTTCATGTCCACTCTGCTTTTCACCACAAATCATTCAGAAAGTCAGGG
The DNA here is from genome assembly GCF_000951035.1 of Colobus angolensis palliatus. Taxonomy (NCBI): domain Eukaryota; kingdom Metazoa; phylum Chordata; class Mammalia; order Primates; family Cercopithecidae; genus Colobus; species Colobus angolensis. Next base: position 19,453,946 of record NW_012110919.1, on the reverse strand, counting down.
CTGTCACTCTGAGGTCCCTTGGCACTGGAGTCTGATTCTTCTTTAAGCATCTTCAAATGTCCAGATCTTGACCCCGGGTCTCTAGAACCAACTTCAAATTGTTAACCTCCCTCTTCCCCACCAGGATCCTCTTTGAGGGACCATCATGAAATCCTCCCAGGTTGTAAGCTAGAGCTTGGAGGGTTGCTAAAGACAGTATTTTGGGGGTTGGAGCCAACAGAGGCCCCTTTAGGGCTAGGGCAGTCCTGGGTACCCTTGTAGGGATCCCAAGCCCACCAACTCTTATCCTCTAATGTGGGTCCTTTCTTGAGTCCTGTTCCACTACCCTGGTGGGGTCTGAGGCCCCCAACACAGCAGTGTGTTGGGAAGACACAGTCTTGTCTGAAGAAGTGAGTGGTGTTTGCACATGTGTGTGCATGTGTGTGTGTGTGTCTGTGCATTAATGGGGGCAGGAGAGGCTGTGTGAGGGCACTTGTGGGTCTGGCTGCACTGAGATTGTTTGAGCAGTGGGATGTGACACTGAATGTGTGTCTGTTGCTGTGCACACAGTGCTCATCTGTGTATGAAAGGGTGTGAGTGATGATGTGTGCATCCCATGTGTATGTGTGACTGTGCTCATGCCAGTGTGAGTGCAGATCCAACTGTCTGGGCATGTGGATGCTGACCTCTGAGAATGCAAATGTGACCCTGTAGACCGTGCTCATCTGCACATCATGGGTCTGTGGGGGAACATAGGAGTCTCTGGCCCTGTGCGTTTGACTGTGTGCTTCTGTAGATAACTTGTGTGGTTGTGCATCAAATCAACCTCTAGGAGGTTGAGTCTTACCATAAGGTGTTTGTGCACGTGGAGACAACAACCCCAGGGGCTCTCTCTGGGTTGCCTGGCAACCAGCTGGCTGAGAAGAGGGCTCCTCTTCTCCTAGTAGAGGATGAGGCTGGGCTTCAGCCAGTCCCTCATGAGCCCGGTTCAATGCCACCAGGGGTTTGACATTTCCCAATCATCTCAAAGGCTGGCACCTAGGTTCAGATAAAAATACTTATTTCCCCAGTGCAAGGGGAAATGCACCATAAGAAGAGAGAGTAACTGGATGGGTAGATCCCTCTGATGGAGTGCAGCCCAGGTGGAGTCTTTTCCCAGGATGCCAAGAGCACTGGGGACCCTTGCACCTGGTGCCCACAGCCAGGGACACTGCTGGTGTCTGTCCCAGTTGTTTGCATCACAGTGGATCTCACATACAAGTCATCTCTGTATGGGAGTGTGCATGTCTGACTGTGGGCATGTGAAAGCTGAAGCAAGCCCAGGGTGGTCTTTGGGGTCCTTCGCCCTCAGGAGTCACCCCTGTATCCTCTAAGAGCATGAACCCAAATAATTGAAGGCACTGGAGCATCACTCAGGGCCTGTGGGTGGCACATATGCATCTTCCTCTAGGCTTCCTTGGCCAAGCGCGCTGCCCTCTCCCCTGTTCCCAAGCTGGGCACCTATCTTTTGGGCTCAGTCCGCTGATGGGTCATATTAACATGCATCTCCAGATGAGCTTCAGGGGACCCACCCTGACCCAGAGCCCCAGGAGAGGCCTTCCATCCTGGCACCACACCAGAGAGCCATGGCATTTCCCTGGACTGACAGGCTCAGGGTGAGCCATCCTGGCTGAGGAGCAGAAGACTTAGTGATTAGGAAACATGAATTCTCATTCTGACTTTGTTTCTCCTCTCTGGAACTCAGCATCTTCAGCTGTAAAACGGGGAACTCTCCTTCACATGGCACCTCTGCCCTTCCTTGTCTTTGACCATGGGCAAATTTCCTCTCATTTCAGAGCCTCAATGTTCTCATCTCTAAAATGGGTGCATAAATATTGGGTGAATCATTCAGAGATGGACATGGATAAACTTTGTGAGCTACAGGTACTAGAGAGGGGGCAGTCAAAGGTCTGTCTCCTTACCTGCTGTCCTTAGACTGAAAAGAGGGGGAGAGTCATGTGGAATCCCTAGGCTGGCATTTCTCCATGTGATTTCTTCCAGCCTGCCTAGATATTAGGAGGCCAGAATAGGAAGAGGAAGGAAGTCTTTGTAGATCCAGCTCTGCAGAGACTGGCCTCCCTTTGACATTTAAACACCTGCTAATGAGTCCCTGACTCTCCCAGCTTAGAGAGGAGGGCTAAACTGAATGCTCTGAATACCAAATAAGGTGAAATTTTTAGAGGACTTAAAGGGCCCGAGATGGATTAGAAACTACTACTGTGCACCTCTTTGGGCAAGATGTGTTCTGGGGGTGCGGTGAGGGATAACAGTTTGGGACGTCAGCTCCAGGAGCAGTTAATCTCCTGGGTGGAAGGCATTCCTGAAGTCTGGCCTATTTTACTTTGTGAGGAAACTGCGTGAAGTCACAGAGGGCTTCCTGATGTCCAGCAGAAGGTTTGAAGAGCTTTCCAAGTCAGGAAGGGATTGGTTTAGCTTGACACCCAGGGACCTGGGGAGCTCTCTGGAGGCCATCTCCCTCTGCAGGTGGCTCTCCACTGTCTTGGTGATCTGAATGCAGAACACACATGGTAGCCAAGACATTTACTCTCCCCATTTCCCTCATTTCCTCCATCTGTAATATGGGTCACCTGGCCCTCCCCTTCAGTGGGTGAGAGACTCTTTCATCTCTTATGTCTGAAAATGAAAGGGAAGTGGCAAGGGAATCCCTTGGCTTCCCTGACACTCTCCTGTGGTATAAAGAATTCTGGATTTCCACAGCAGTGAAAAGATGCTTTCTTGTTTGCAAAAGGCTCTGGTGTCCCGAGGAAAGGGCCTTGGCTCTAAGTCAGACAGGCCTGGGTCAGCTGCTTATTGAGCTGTGTGCCATCGGGCAGGTGTCTTCACTTTGCTGAGCCTCAGTTTTTCTCATCTGTACGTGAGGATTGAGGATTGTCGCATCTACCCTGCACAGTTGGGGTGAAAGTCCATGCGATGGCATTTACAACAGTATCTGAGACGTAAGTACTCAAACCACGCCACTTCGTATTCCTTTCTCCATCACTTGCCCGTAATATATGGAGGGTGGCTAGAACCCATGCACTGTTTGCTGTCAGTGGTCCATTAATATGCCTGCTGTTGGCATTTGCCATTCCATTATAGGCTGATAGTGACCATGACTCTGCCTTAGGGCCTGTGAGGGACAGGCTGGGCCTGCCAGGGAGTTAATCTCCCCAGGAGCCACCCTCAGCCAATGATGGATGAGAGTTGGAGGAAAAAAAAATACAGCAGCTTTCTGCTCCTCAGCTGAAACACGTCTGAAGTTTGTTCAATACCATCCCCCAGAGCTCTCCAGTGGGGTTAAGCTTCCATTGTCCTTACTAGAGACCTGCTTTGTCAGGGACCCTGTATTAGCTTTCTTCTCCATCTTACCTTTCTAGTCCCCTATGGGTGCATCTTGGCAGCACCTTCCAGGTAGCCAAGGTTCACATCCCTGTTTTGGGAGAACCCAACTTAAAACATCTTGGATCTTTGAGCACTTTCAATTACAAGGAAAATCCTTGACAGATTTCAGGGCCATTGCTTTTCACAGCTCATAGTCTATGTGAATGGTACTCCCTGGAGTCATGAATGACAACAGCAGTAGCCCTGGATGGCATCTTCCTAATAATCAACCTTTCTAAATAATTGCCAATGATGGCAATAATAACAACAGCTGTTTACTCTATGTCATTAGTGCTAAGTATGTTGTGTAATCCTCACAACAACCTATGAGGTGAACAATATTATTATCCTGTTTTATAGGCAGAGACTCAATTACTTTTCCAGGTCACACAGCTGATAGGGAGCAGAGCTGGGATTTGACCCCAATCTTGTTTGACATCACATCCTAGTTTCCCATCTCCTTACTATCCTGAAAAAGGTCTGCCCAATTTTAACAAGTTGCACTCCACAGACCCCCATGCCAGCTACCTGAATTTTCCAGAAATCCTCTCAGGCCCCACAGTGGGAGTCCAAGGATTGCAAAAGCCCATGCCCCACATTCTGACAATGTCAGCTCTGCATTGCCAGGCTAGCTGGGATGGTACATGACCTCAGCAGCTTGGGCTTTTTACTAGCAAGAAGCAAGCAGAGCAACTGTTCATCAACTCCCTTTGCTGGGGGCAGACGAAGAACAGCCCGGAACCAGCTGCAAGTGTCTCTGAAGTCCTATCATCTCTTTGTTCTGGAGCTTCACAAAAATGAGGTAAATGTCACCTGGCATCAGCTTAGAGGCAGCTGTGGAAGAGTTCTCCTTGGTTTGAAAGAAGCCACCACCCCCTGGGTAATTAGGCCAAGCTCCACTGCATTAAAGATGCTGGTGAGGAGGAAAGGCAGTGAGCTGGAAGCTGTTAATGGCTACCTAGCTACCTATAATCAGAGACAGATTGAATTACACAAAGAGCCTAACTGTCCAAAGAGAATTCAAGCCAGCTATTTTTAGACATTACCAAAGGCTCCTGTGGGCTGTTGGAAATTCAAATCGCTTGAATTGGGTGCTTCTCGGAGTGAACTGGGGAGTTTCCATTAGGAAAAAGCTACTCTGTAACAGGCGCTGTGCTAGGTGCTTTCTAGTCTTTTCCTCACTCGGTGGCCACAGAAATTGTGAAAGATTGGGATTGTCTTCATTTTATAGATGAAGCACCTGACGCCTAGAAAGAACGAGTGGCTTGACCAAAGTCAATAGTCAATACACCCATCAAATGAGAGAGTGGGGATAGAAACACTATGCCTGATTCCAAAACCTGCATTGCTCCCAATATTTTCCTGTCCAATGACCTAGATTTTGCTTAGGGGAGAAGAGCAAACCAATTATCTCCCATCATGATGCAGAAGAAGAAATATTTTCTCTCATTCCCTTGGCCCTACAGAGAAGAGTTCATGGGGTCCCATATGAATTATGAAATTCGGGGCTCCCAGACCTACAGCAAAGGGAAGTAGAAGAAGCCTCCAGGCCTAGCAAAGAAGGAGCTAGACGTGGTCCATTCCAGCAAAGGTGACTGTTCCCTAATCATCTGAGGGTTTCTCTCAGCAGAAGTAGTTGGAATGGAGGATCAGTGAACATAAAGCAAAGCACTGCACAAAATTCTCCTTCTAACTCTGGGAGACAAAAAAATGCCAGAATTAACAACAGTACACAAAATCCACCATGTAAATTGTGAACCATAAATAAGGTATCTATTTTTTCAGTGATAGTGTAAGCTTCATAATGTCTCCACTAAACTAGGAAGGAAAAAACAAAAGGAAAAAAGTGCAGATCCGTGGGAGAGGCTGGTTTGCCATCATTGGAGTTTTAGGCAGTGCTAAAGGGTGGTCAGCACCATGGACAGACACCCTTGGGACTCAGGAGCCCCGTTCTGATGAACTTTGCAACCCAAATCTTGCAAGAGTCTTTCAGGCAAATGAAATTTCTTGCAACATCCCATAAAGCCATAATGTTCTCAAATCACCAGCAGGTCTCTACCCCCGGGAGGAGAGCTATACTTGCTGACACATTTAGCAAACTGCTGTGAAAAATGTAATCTGACCAAGAAAGAAGTCCATTTCTCAGTTCTTTTGTAACAAGGGCAAAGAGTCCATGTGCCCGAAAGTCAGTGTCAAGGCAGAATAGCAGGGTACCTGCAGACATTTGCTCTGCTAACCTTTTAATGCTCTCACTATTATGGGAGCATTCCATCACCTCACCTCAGAAACACCTAGGCTGGCATCCTGTGCGAGGCAGATGCCCCACCAGAATGGTGCTTGGGAGATAATAAGCTTCCTTTAGATCTCTCCAATCATTAAGAGTTCTGTGCCACCGCTCAGGAAAACACAATTAGGACACAGTGTTAATACCAACTAATGACTCTACAAATGAAATCTGGTTTCTGCCATAGCTGTTTGCTGGAGCGTTCACTCATTTCTCTTGCCTGATGTAATACATGCCAGAGTTGTGTGCCAGTGACTTGGAAGGCATCCCTTTCTGACTTATTTGTGTACAAAGTAAATCCTAGGCATAATCCTAGGAAATCGAAGATGCCACTGAGTCAGAGCAAAGACATTGCAGTTTCACATTGCCTAGAGTCTGGAAACAAGGTGAAAGGAGGGATCGGGGTCAGGGAAGGGAGGAGATGAGCTGGAGCCAAGGAGTTCCCCCAAAAGAGAGAAGATGGTGTTCTGAACCAAATTCCAGGGTCAGGGTGTCTACATCACTGTGGCAAGTGGGTACCCTAACTGGGATTCATGGACCTGGGTTCCAGCCTATGCTCAGTCCCTAAGAGGCACAGTAGCCTTAGAAAACCCATGCCTGCCAGTCATTTCCTGCAATAGGCACCAGGCTTTTGTGCTCTCTTTTATTTGCCTAATTCCTCTCCAACTGCTTAGTGATTTGTCTTGAGTCTGAGTATTCTCCTCTTCTCTGCCAGGAAACAACCTTTCAAGCTTCTCATCAAATGTCCCCTCCTTTATCGAGCTGCCTCCTCCTTTATGGAGCCTCCCCCAGTGCTGTTCAATTTAGCCATTTCTATTCTCTGAGCCACAGTTTCTTCAATGTAAAATGCAGACATTAGTGAAAAAGGTGCTTCCAACATAGCATTCAATACATGACCTTAGCTGACTCTGGGCTTTTGATCATGAGTTAGAACCCATGGCTGTCCCCTTCACCTGGAATCCTCTTAGAATGCGATTCAGCTCAAAAATTGCTCCCTTGGCTCTTGAAGACAGAGCCCCTGCAGCCCTCTGGGTCTCTGGTTCAACCAATCCTACTTGTATTGGGTCTGCACAAAATTATCCTTCTAACTCATGGTTGAACCAATTCCACTAGTATCAGGTCTGTTGCCCCATGAGATGGAAAGCTCCTTGAGGTCAGGCATTGTGCTTTACTGACCACTGAGCTTCTCCATACCTCATCCACAGAAGAGCTCATTAAGTGTTTTGGTTCAATGAATGGTTCCTGCACTCTCTTTGTATACCATGTTGCCAACTGGATTTGAAACATTGTCAACCATCTCTCTCCTTGTCCAAACTGCCTTCCTTCTAAGTCTCAGTCTTGGTAGCCTCGGGACTAATAAGGCTTAGATTTTCTTTTAGGGTCTCCAGCTGAAGGTGCTCAAGCTTCAAACCTTATATGGTGATGATTCAGAACAACAGTGATGAACTTTAGAGAATCCAGGACTCCACTCTCAGTAGAAATAAGTGTGTTTCTTCCTCTTGGACATAATACAAAAATGCTATTCTCAGATGGTACAAAGCACCACCCAAATAATTGTGCCACACAGAAGGGGTACGTGAGGGGTGCAGCAGCATTCCTGCCAGTAGCCCCCCAGCTGACCCATGGTCAGTGAAAGTGTTATTATGTAATACAAAGTGATCACAGCAGTGTGTGTGTGTGTGTGTGTCTGAATGTGTGTATGTGTGTGTGTGAGAGAGAGAGAGAAAGAGAGAGAGAGAAACAGGTGTGGAGAGAGGGAGGAAGAGAGATAGAGGAAGGTGAGGGAGAGAAAGAGGAAGAGAGAGGTGGGGAGAAGGAGAGAGGGGAGAGAGAAGGAGAGAAAGAGATATTGAGACTGTGTCCAGGTTATTCAGCCAACCTGAACATTAACCAAAAGGAGGTCTGGCTAGTGTCTGGCTAATGATATACACAATCCAATTCTTGTTATCTATCTCAGCTTCATCCACTAGGATGTGTTACTGGCAGCAGCTTTCCCTCTAAATATCCCTGACTTTAAGGTCATCTCTTCAGATGGTCCAAATGTTGCTATCAAAATAACATAAATATTGACATAAAGACGATCAGCTGTAAAGGTGATAAATCTGCCACTAAGTTAAAAACTCGTGATATTAGCAGCCAAACCAGAAAGCCACTCTATGAACATTCTCTGGCCTGGATTTCACGTGCTACCTCTGTCCTCTGCCCTCTGCCCTCCTAGGCCTTCATACCTGAACTGAGGTGACTATGGGGAGGTGGAAGTTGTGGTTCATTTGGAAAAAACAGCCTGTTTGCAAATTGACCACATACTCTACCCTATTGCACAGCAAAGCTTGAATGGAGCTTCAAAAACAAGGGATTTGAGGCTGAGCATGGTGGCTTATGCCTGTAATTCCAGCACTTTGGGAGCCTGAGGTGGGTGGATCACGAGGTCAGGAGTTCGAGACCAGCCTGGCCAACATAGTGAAACCCTGTCTCTACTAAAAATACAAAAAACAAAACAAAACAAAACAAAACCCAAAAAACTAGCCAGGCTTGGTGGTGGGAAGCTGTAATCCCAGCTACTTGGCAGGCTGAGGCAGGAGAATTGCTTGAACCCGGGATGCAAGGGTTGCAGTGAGCCAAGATCACACCACTGCACTCCAGCCTGGGCGACAGTGTGAGACTCCGTCTCAAAAAAAAAAAAAAAAAAGAAAAAAAAAATATATATATATTTGGGATTTGAAACACTGAACACATTTTCAAGCAAACAAACAATGAGTTTCTATAAACGATGAAATTCACATGGAAGAGGCCCTTCTCTGCGAACAGACTAGCTGTTAACTTTCTGCTAAAGCCACCCGGGTGGGCAGGGCTACATTCTAGACGAGATCCACAGAGGCTCAAAATGTGATTTGTGGACCAGCATCCTGGCATCACCTGGGAGCTCTTTAGAAATGCAGCATCTTGCTGGACCTGCTGACTTGGAATCTGCATTTTAACAAGATCTCCCAGGGGAACTCTCAGACACAAGCAAATCTCGGAAGCACTGGCCAGAGGGCTAGAGAAGCAGCTGTGGATTTCTGCTTCTGTCTTTGGACTGCATGGGAGGAGTAACCCCCAGAAAGGTCAGCACCCCCCATCTTTTGTCAAGCACATTAACTCTTCTCATAAGTCTTAAGGTCATCTGGAATTATGCTATGTGACCTTGGACTGGTTGGGGATAATAAACAACAGTAATTACCTGAAAAGGCTGTAGGGAAGGTAAACAAAATCAGGCCTGTAATTGGCTTAGGACAGTGCCTGACATACAGCAGATTATTGATAAATAGTTATTAGCTGCTATTAAACATTCCTCCCCAGTCCCCAGGAGGGGACTATGGTGGAACAGTACCCTCAGACAAGGAGCCAGCTCCTGTCCTCTTATTCACCCCCTCCTTCTGTTGGTTTGGAAATCGGAGAGATTTTCCAACAAGACTCAAACCAGAAGCTTGAACAAGCCAGGATGGATTCTCTCTTTGAAAGCATCAAGGACTCCAGAGTGGGTTTAAATTCTCTGCTGCTTACCAGCTTTGTGACATTGAGACTCAGTTTCCTCATCTGTAAAATGGGAATAAGTAAATAATAGTACCTATGTCAATGGTCATTGTGAAGATTAGATGTGCTATTCTACATGAGGCATGGAGAAAAGGACAAAGTGTTTGCTATTGTCATTACCACCGTCATCATCATTAGAGACAATCTGCTCTGAGAAAATCAGGATGGGAAGGCAAGGCTCAAGTTTCAACTCAGTTTCAGAGGGAGGAAGACTGGTGAGAATGAGGGATGCAGCTGGAACCAGAGGCAGCTCAGAGTGGGAGGGAGAGAGAAGCACATGCAGGACCATTCAAAGGAGCTGGGGCAAAGGGCTCTGTGAGGGACTGGGAGAGGCGAGGCTGGGGCAGGACGGTGGTGGCCTTGGAGTGATGGGGGGCCAGGGAGGGTACAGGGCAGACATGTGGGACTCTTTACTCTGGTGGGCAAGGGCTGCAGCCAAGGAAGGAGTAGCAGAGAGGGGCAGGGCAGACTCACGTACACCTGCGGGCCGACTCCTGGGCCAGCTGCAGCCGGTAGACAGAGAGGCGGTTGGCGCCGCCGCACACGCTGCCTCGCTCGCCCTTGCACTCCATGTCGCACTCTGCGTCGCTCACGTTCGTCGCCTGGATCTTGTGGCCGCAGTAGCACTCGGCGCCGAACTCCAGCCCGGCATACAGGTAACCCCTGGGGGAGGCTGCTGTCAAGCAGGGTAGCTGCCACCATGGAGACCCCAAGGCAGGGAGACTCAACGTGGAGACCTGGGGGATGGGAGGGCTCTGGGGACCAGGAGATCCCAGGGGAAATGGGGAGACTGCTGATGGGAGGTTGGGGCAACTGAGAGACCCCAGAGGACAGGAGAGACCTCAGGGTACAGGAGACCCACCCATTGTGGAGACCTGGGAGATGGGGGCCTTCGGGAGACAGGGGGACCCCAAAGAAATGAGATTAGGGAGGTAGCACACAGAAAGACCCTGGAAAGAGGGCAGGGGAGACCCTGAGGTGGGCAGGGAGACTCCAGGAGCTCTGTGAGACAGGCATGCTCCATGGGGCAGGGGCATCTGGGTCTGGGATAACGAGACCCCAAGAGGAGTCAGGGAGGCTACAGAGTTAGCCTTGCAGGGGGGCAGTGTGGAGGCAGGAAAGCCAAGAAGGAATACAGGGAGGCTCCTAGAGGACAGAGAGACCCAAGGAGGGGACAGGAACACCCAGAGACCATCCACCTGCCTTCATCTTCACCCTTCCACACCTACCCACACAGACACACCATGTCCATATTCACAGTCACCTGTACACACCTGCACATGGTACACCTGTCAACACACACACACCCCAGATCCTGTGGTCTCCCCTACCCCACTCTCTTTCTTGCTCTTCCCTTTCTGGAAACCCCATACATTCATCTCTCCAGAGTCCAGCTCCTTTATTCTTGGAAACATCACCCAGGAACGGTGCCTCCTTGTCCCTTGAGAGGAGCTAGGGTGAAGGGAGGAGGCACAGGGAGCTCATGAGGGAGGCAGGGACTCTCGCATCCCTCTGGGAGAGGACACAAATGAGCTCACACATTCACCAAGGAAAAATTCCTAAAAATAAAAATCCAGGCACTGCAAGGTTTTCAAGTTTTTCTGAAAATTTTCATAGTGATGGAATCCTTTCCTAAAAAGGACTCTTAGTGGCTACCCCACTCTGTAAACAAATGAAAAGAGCATTGCTTGCTGCGGCTCCAGGAGTAGGAAGGACAAAGTTGAGATGGAGAAAAACTGAGGTTCAGGGACACCCATAGAAGAGGCTTGATGGAGCACTTTTGCTCTTCTGCTACGGGAGGACACAGCAGCAAGGCACCATCTGTGAAGCAGAGAGTGGGCACTCACCAGATTCCAAATCTACTGGCACCTTGATATTGGACTTCCCAGCCTCCAGGACTGTAAGCAATACATTTCTGTTCATAGAAATTACCCAGTCTAAGGCATTTTGTTCCAGCATCCCAAACAGACTATAAGATGCCCACCATCCTTCCCTTGGCCAATTCTGCTGCAGTCACGGGCTCTCTGATCTTTAAACACACTGAGTTCCGTCCTGCCTCCAGGCTTTTGTCCTTGCCGTTTCTCTGCCTGGAACACTCTTACTCTGCTGTTTGCATGGTTTCTTTTTACCTTCCAGGTCTGGGCTCAGTCATCTTCCTAGAGAATCCTTCATTGACTACCACACTGAATGTTACCCCTCATGCTGGGCACTATCCCATTGCTCCATTTTATTTTCTTATGGCTCTCATCATTTTTGAAATGATCTTAGTGATTTTTAATGTAGTTTGTAAATTGCCTGTCTTGTTCTCTAGAATATAATATCCAGGAGGGCAGTGACCCTGTGGATCTTGCCCACCTATCCCAGGACAATGCCTGGCATATGAGAGATGATTAATACACATTCATGGAATGAAGGTAGACCATGATAGACACCCTGCAGTGGCTCCCCATTACCCTCCTGGTCAAATCTGGATGCTTTAGTTGGCTTTCAAGGTCCCATTTCACTGGGCTTTGGGCACCTTTGTGGCTTCCTCTCCTGACACTCCCTTTGTACCCTCTGTGCACTCTCATGCTGCCTACCTGAGCACCCTGAGTGTTTCAGTGTACTTCAGGAGTCCTGTCCTTTGAGCATGCTGTTATTTCTGCCCTACCTAGAAAACTCCTACTCATCCTTCAAAACCCAGCTTATGGTCTCACCATGATAACGCTTCCTAAACCCTCCACATGGAGCCCTCCATCCTTTCCATCTTCTTGACTTTCCTGCACCTTGCAAAGCACATCCACCCCAGCACCCATTATACTTGATGTTTCTGTACCCTGGTTTCATCATCTGTGGAATGTGGCTCATAACATTCCTGCCTCACGGGGTTCCTGTGAAGTTAAAGAGTTAATATTTGCAAAATGCTCAGACAGTGCCTGGCACAGAACAAGTGCTTTTTAACTATTGTAAGCTGTTGTTATTCTGTTGCCCAAGCCATTGTTCATGCCTCTATCTCCCCAACCAGATGGGAAGCCCCACTGAGGACAGGGCTGTGGATGGCTCATCTCTTCATCTCCAGCACCTGGAATCAGGTCTAGCACCCATGGGCAGTCAACAAATATTTGCTGAACCAAATTGAATTACATGAGTAGCTCTGACTCATCTTGGCTGTCACCTTCTCTGAGAAGTATTTCCTCTCACCCCAGGCAGCTTAGACCTTGTCTGCATGTCTAACTGCGATTATTCCATCTCAACCCTTATCTGACTATGTTATCCCTCTCTGTTTACATGTTTGTCTCCCCTTGCAGGCTCTTTAAGGCCAGGGGCTGTGTGGACTTCACCTCTGTTTCCCCCGCCCCCCTGCACACAAGTTTGACAGATAAGTTAGTGACTTCATGTTATCAAGGACTTGGAATCCTTTTCAAGTTGGAGAGGGTCCTGGGCTCAGGATTTTAATAGTGGGCTCCCTAGGCAGCTGATTACAAAGGGGGCAGTGTTTCCTAATCAAGAACAGCAGGGGCCGGCAAGGTGGCTCACGCCTGTAATCCCAGCACTTTGGGAGGCCGAGGCGTGTGGATCACGAGGTCAGGAGATCGAGACCATCCTGACCAACATGGTGAAACCCCATCTCTACTAAAAATACCAAAAAAAAAAAAAAAAAAATAGCCAGGCATGGTGGCATGTGCCTGTAGTCCCAGCTACTCAGGAGGCTGAGGCAGGGGAATCACTTGAACCTGGGAGGCAGAGGTTGCAGTGAGCCAAGATTACGCCACTGCACTCCAGCCTGGGTAACAGAGTAAGACTCCGTCTCAAAAAAATAAAAAATGAAAAATAAAGAACAGCAGGAAGAGTCTCTCAGTGGTCACCCACTTGCCCATTTCCACACCAGGCATGCAGCTGAGGTTGGCAAAGCTTGTGACTGTCAGAGACAGCCAGCTGTAGCCTGGAGGTGAGCATATTAAAGCCTCTTCATGAGCCACTACAAGGTCAAGGGGCCCAAGAAACAAGGAGAGAAGCTCAGGTCAGCCCCATGGTACCCCCAGGGGTCCTGTCCCTGTTCACCAGGTCTCTGGGGACTTGTCCACTCTCAAAACGTCAACTCTCTCCCCCCTACTCCCAGTGCATGTCTAATAAAAACCATCGTTGTCTTCTTAGATTCGAAAACACTGTCTGAACAGGTAAGTGTTTCTCTGTTGGAGAAAAACAAGGAGTTTATATATTGAGAAACTATTACATACCTTCACCTTACCCTTCATGTGGACATCTTGCAAGCCTTATGCTCACAGCCCTCATCTGCATGCACGCACACACCTAATGGTGCATTTCTAAGTTGTGTGCAATTCTTCACAACCTTGCATGCTCTCAACACAGTGTTGCACATTCAACAAATGCAATCAGACACCTACACACACAAGCACAATCCTGGGCCCTTGCACACATATTCACAAAGGCTCCTGCATACACGGTCACTATTATTTAAAGATCATTGCATATTGGCATTAAGCTCACAAACACAGCTAGCTGACCCTGTACTCTGTTTGCTACAAAATTGTTCCTAGACACAGTGTGACACAGTTGCACAACCACAAACTCCCGTAGACCAACTCTTGAACAGTCCGCAGTTGTGTGGATGTGCTCATGCACATACACACAATGCACACACACCTTTGCATCAACCTTTCCTGTGGTCACGTGCTCACCCTTCAACACACCCTCCCATAGCAGGGCAAAGAATGCCACAGGCAGGAATCTTAGAATGAAGGGCCTGAAATGGACAAGTCTTGGATGCTGGGGCCCTACCGTTCAGCACAGTTGTCCTGGCAACGGAAGATGGTCATCTTTTTGTAGTCAAAAAAGGACACTCCTCGAAGGGCCCGACTCTGGGTGTCATCCAGGTAGCAGCCGATGTACTTGGCTTTGGGGAAAGGAAAAAGTCAGAGGTGGCTGGGGACAAAGCTGCAAGGGTTACAGGGGGAAGCCTCACCAATGTGTCTCTGGTTATGTGACCTTGTTGACCTTTTAATGTCAAGTCCTTCCTTTGGGCAGAAATGAGAGAGTGAAAGTCATTTGTCTTGGCAGAACCTGGTCTAATCAGGGCAGTGGAGACCAACAGAGAGGAGGGAAGCCTTCTGTGGGCTGCAGCCAAGCCCTTGAGGTCACCCAGTGACAGCTGGGCATCCAGGAATCTAAGCCAAGGCCACTCCCTAAGCACCAAACACAGCTTCCTATTTCTTGCATTAAGACAGCTCTAAAAGGCTTAACATTTGACAACATGTTACTATGTCTACAAGCTGCCTTAAGACATTTATTTTTCCTTGGAAAGTGCCCTGGACTTAGCTATCTCAATGTCTAGGTCCTCATTTCACTTTGTTACTTCCTAGCATAAGCCTAGTAAGTTTAAGTCAGTTAACCTTTCAGAGACCTAGCTTTATTTGAATCAGGAACAAAAATAACAATCCAGTGAGGTTAAAATAGAATGATTTATGTAAAAGTTTCTACCATAGTGTCTTGCATATGATAGGCATCAAACTAAGGTGAGTAGAATAAGAAACTGGCCATTCACAGTGCTGTGTGAAGTACTTTACAGTTTGTCTCTATTGTGGGTCAAGGTGAATGTTTCCATTCAAAGGAAAATTTTAAATAAAGTGAAACAGCCATCCAATTATATATCATACACTTAGTTTTCTTCAAGTAGTAAACATTTTCCCTGTACTTTATGGTAAATAGTAACCCCCATACATGAAAATAGCACTTCACAGTTTATAATGTCTTTTTCCATATGTTTTAAAAATTATTATTATTATTATTTGGACATTCACTTTGGTAAGTGCTTTACATACATTGTCTCCTTGCATCCTTACAGTGATCCTATGAGAATATTATTACCATTTCATACAGAAGAGAAAAGGGCCTGGAGAAGTCACTTGCTCAGAGTAACACAGCTCATACATGTGATTCAGAATTGAAGCAAAGCAATCTGGTTTCAGAGCCTGTGTTCTGAACTGCTTGCTTTTTGAGTTGGGGGATCTTTGTAATGCCCCCATGTGAAGTGGAGAACATTGACATTGTCATGCTCTTATCTTAGATGATTTAACAGTGACCTGGAAAGGTGAAGTGGCCTCCCTATGACCCACAGCTAATTGTGCACAGAATAAAGGTTTAAATCCAGGTCTGCAAGACCCCCAAATCAGTAACTGGAGGTTAGACCAAAGATCCAGCCAGCACTTGGAATTAAATGTCCCTTATATGGAATGATTGAAGAAAATACTAAATGCCACTGAATCGCTTCCTTGCCTAAACCACTGTCTAGTTTAAACTGTGAACTTCTGTCCCCGCTTCCTTGTGGTGGAGAGCAGGATCTAGCAGAGAATGCAGGCTCATTACTGAGCAATCACTCCCCTGGACACGGCTCTGCTAAGTGCACTATTTTTTCAGCCCCGCTGGAGATGTGTCTTGACCTGATCACCTTGAATTTCCTTCATAAGACAGAGGTGATTTGCTCGACTAAGAACAGTCCATCTTTAAAAGAAACATCGCCTCCCTGGAGCAGGCACACCAGACAGTGACAGCCCTGGAGAAGCCCAGGTCTTGTCTCTGTGCTTGTTCAACAGTGCGTGCCCCTCCCACCACAGATGGAGTCACAGCCCTTGACTTGGGGCACGAATGCTGTTCATACATGAGCTGGGAGAGAGCACTCTGTGGCCATGTGGTCAAGGGCTGCACACTAACTTCAATTCAGCCATTCCCTAGAGGACTGAGTGTCTAAAGATGCACTGTAGGATAGGCGGGAGGGAAAAATAGAGGGTGCTGGAGGGAGAACAAGAAGGAAGAAAAGGAAGGAAGGAGGGATGATGGAGTAGGGAGGGAGAGAGAAGGAAGGGAAGAGAGGGGGTAAAGTTTGGTTTATTTTGGTGGCCTGAGGTCTTTGTCATCAGATCAGCAGATTTTGTGTGTGTGTGTGTGTGTGTGTGTGTGTGTGTGTGTGTGTGTGGTGTGTGTGTATGACAGAGAGAGAGAGAGAGACAGAGAGAGACAAAGACAGAAACAGAGGAGACAAAACTCATGTACTGAACACCTACTACGTGCTATCTACTTTACTGTGGGCCATGTCTCATGTTTTAAAATTTCAATCTTCACAAACTTCTTATGAACCCATTTTAGAGATGAGGGAACTGATCATAGTGACTCTTCTATCTGTTTACCTTAGAAGCACATCTTAGTTTGGGCATATGGTATGTGTTCTGACTGGTAACTACTCATGTTACATCTGCTTTTTCTCTTTTCAAAATGCAATGGGAACCTGTGTCATTTGCCCACGTTCCTACAGCTTGTAGCATTTGACTTCAAATTAAAGCCCAGGTCTGTCCTCCAACCATCTTACACTTGAGGAAGTTTCATTTCTCTTTGGCCACCCCAACACCAGAAGGGGAGGAATGCTCATGCTGCAGAAATGCTGGGCTTGAAGCTGGATGTAATAGGACTTTGGGTGATTTCACCTTAAGGTAAGGATAGGCACATTTGGCTACCTATGGAACAGTGGTCATGTTAGATAGATTTTTATAAGCAAATTAATGGGAGTAAAGATATATGTGGGTATGTCCATTGCATGTCCACCATGGAGTGAAGGGGTGGACTGCAGTGGACTGTTTATGTCTTCAAAACATCTGCTCTAGATAGGCTTTTCCATCAGCAGAACTTACTTTCCCTGACCACAGGAGACATGATGACCTTGGCAGGGTCAATCACATTGTTCATCCCAGCAGCCAGTGATTGCTTCAAGGAAGGACACATGACCCATTTGTTGCATTCTGATAGAGTAAAGCTGGGAGAAAGAAATCTGCCTCTCCCAGGTGCTATAACCCCAGAGCTACCACCAGCCCAATCCCTGGCACCAAGGCCAGTCTGTGTAGGAGAACAAACAAGCCAAGGCATAGAAGAGCAGAAATGAGAGTGACAGGAAGAAGGCCACCAATTATTCATTTAAAAAATCCAGTCCAGCAGAGCCACTGCCGTAGTTTGACGACATGACACAATGCATTTTCGTCTTTAGCTTAAGCTGGTTCAAGGTGGATTTTTGTCCCTTGGCACCAGGATGGGGGGGAACAGTAACTACTACACTGATACTCAAGCTTAGCAACTTGCCCGAGTCCACCCCACAGTGAGGGTCTCAGACCAAATCCATGCCCAGGTCTATCTATTCAAAGTTGCCCCTTCCTATATGCCACACTGAGTCCATGATTGGGAGGAGATGTCTTGGGAGGAGGTGTCACCCCAGAGAGACCTTCCCAGGAGGAGGATGGAGCTGGGAAGTGGGGCGGTTTCTTGGGAGAAGATCTGGGGTTTTTACCATAGGTCCATCTTCCCAAAAGCCTGGGCTTTTAGTTATTTATTTTTAAGCTTTATTTTAAGTGCAGGGTACATGTGCAGGTTTGTTATATAGGTAAACTCGTGTCATGAGGTTTGTTGTACAAATTACTTTGTCACCCAGGTATTAAGCATAGTACCCAATAGCTATATTTTCTCCTCTTCTCCCTCCTTCTGCCCTGCACCTTCAAGTAGTCTCCAGTGTCTGTTGTTCCTCTCTTTTTGTCCATGTGTTCTCATTATTTAGCTCCCACTTAAAAGTGAAAACATGTGGCATTTGGTTTTCTGTTCCTGCATTAGTTTGCTAAGAATAACGGCCTTCAGATCCATCCATGTTCCTGCAAGAAACATGATCTTATTCTTTTTTATAAGCCTGGGCTTTTAAATGGTGTTCTATCCCCTTCCTCACCCTCCCACCAGACCAGGCATCAGGCTGAGATGTCCCACATAACAGGTGCTCAAAGACTTGTTGAATGAATGAATGATCCTCTGTTTCCTTATCTGTCAACAGGAGGGAGAGGAAGATACACGGTCCTTTATTAATGCTTTTGGAAAACGCAGGCATGTTATGCATCATGGCCTGATTAATGGGCTGAGCTCCATGGATCAGGATATCAATATTGAGCCAGTGTCCCTCTTGTCCTGGGAAAGATCTGGTGACCCCTTTCCCACAGACCTTTGGTGCAGGCTGCGACCAATACAACCATGGCTCCTGTCCTCAGAGTTGTATCACCCTGCTGAGCTCATTAGCATGGTTCCTGCCAGCCCGCTAAAGTCCTCTTCAGCCATTCCTCAGGGCTCCACCTCCAAATCCTGCTGTGGTAGCAGAATCTCTCAGAGACAGGAGGTCAGATATGTAAAACAGGGACAAAATCACAGGCCACTTGAGGGTGGATTAATGGCCGAGTTCACACAATCTATCAGCTCGTCTCCACAGCGGTCTGAAGACTGCTGAAATGGCAAAGTCACCCCAGTTGGGCTATTTATCTCCAGTACAGAAACCAGCATCTGAAAAGAACTCTCCTGGTGGTAGTTTTTTTTTCCCCTTTACTTTTTTCTTTTGCTTCAATTAATCTTTTCATGAAATTTTGCTCTCTTCCATGAAGGTGATTTGTTAAAAGCGTAGCTAAACATGAACTAATTTGTATGCTTCTGATTTATAATTTGTGAACATATTCACAAACAGGAGGCCTCACACTGTACTGGAGTCAACCAGATCTGGGTTCAAATCTCACACATGATGGTGCAATAGCCTCAAATATTACTCAAGCTCTTGGAGGCGCAGTTCTCCACCTGAAAAGTGGGAGCAAAAATTCAACTAGGGTTGTTAGGCTGAATTGTGTGCCCTGTGGCCCCCACCCCCCAAATGACATGTTGAAGTCTTGACTCCCAGGTCCTTAGAATGTGGCCTTATTTGGAAATAGGGTCATTGCAGATGGAATTTTGTTATGAGGCTAAACTGGAGTAGGTTGGGTCCCAATCCAATATGATTGGTGTCCTTATAACAAGATGGCTATATGAAGACACAGAGGCGGATGAAGGCTGTATGAAGACACAGACACAAAGGAGATGGTCATGTGAAAACAGAAGCAGAGACTGGAGTAATGTGGCTGCAAGCCAGGGGTTGCTGAGGATGGCCGGGAACACTGGAAACCAGGAGAAAGGCATGGAACAGAGTCTCCCTTTGAGTCTTTGAGAGCTCATGGCCCTACTAACACCCTGACTTCAGATTTCTGGCCTCCAGAACTGTGAGGGAATAGATATCTGTTGTTCAAGCCACCCAGTGTGTGATACTTTGTTATAGCAGCCTGAGAAAGCTCATACAAAAATATTGTTAAGAGTGACCTAAGTAACATTAATTTGATGCATTGAGCCTATCACAGGGTCTGGCACAGAAGGAAGACACAAGAAACAATTTTTCTCCTTCTGGGAATTCTCTGAAACCCTGGAAGGTGGTCCCTCCAGAAGAACGCCCAGTGCTGCCCGGGTTTCTTTGTACCAGTGATGGAATTTCCTGCTCATATCTAGGCTTTTCCAGGGCAGAAGGGATGCACCACTCACTTTGGTCAAGGCCTAAGGATCCTACATACTAAGCTTACCCATCTCCTCTCCCAGAAAGCCAGCTATGATACCCCATGACTGAATGGGGTCCCTCCTTTTGAGTCCCCCAAAACTTTTCTAAATTTTGTTGGTATTGTCTATTTTTTTTTCAAATTAGAAATAATTTTGGATTATTGTAGAAGAATTTGTAATGAAATGAAAAGGTGCTACAATGGGGAAAAGCACAGCTTTTTCCTCTGAGGAATATTCACAACCTGTGCTTGAATCATTCCTGTATCTCCACTTCCCAGCAAAGATCTGGGCACGTAGTAGGTGTTCGATAAATATGGAATGAATGAATGGAGTTAGAGATCATATATTTTAAGAAAGAGGTAGTATAAGTCCAGTGGTTAAGAATAAGGGCTTTGGACTCTGATCAAATTGGGCTGGAGTCAGCTCTGCCTCTTGGCAGCGGTATGATATTGGGCAAATAATTGAACCTCTCTGAGTCTCTGTTTCTTCATCCGTGAAATGGCACTCAATATTTTTACCTGATATGAAGCTGAAAGGAGAATATGGACAAACAGTCCCTGACACAGAGCCCTTTAGTAACCTGCAGCCATTGTATCTTCAGCTGGAGGAGATGGGAAGTGGGTGCTCCTGTTATCCTTCCAAAAAAATGCAGACTAAATCTTCCCATGACCACCTGCACACCCAGCCCAAGCCTCTCTGTAATCTCATGGAAACAGAAGCAGCACAGCCTTTGAAGTCAAAGTGGGTTTGGCTCCTGGCTCTGCCCCAGATTAGCTGTGTGACTTTAGGAAAGTCACTTACCTCTATTCCCTCATTTTCTCCTGCAAAATTACAGTACAAATAATAATAACTGGCATGTATTAAGGTGGTATGCCAGCTTATTATAATAATAATAGCTGGCACGTACTTTCTGTACACTAAGAAGTGACGTGATGTAGCGGTTGAGGTTCAGGTGTAAGACTCACAACACCTGGGTTCACATACTGGTTTATTCCCTCCCCCAGGTGGGTAATCCTGGGCAAGTTACTTAACTTCTCTGTGCCTGAGTTTCCCTTCTGTAAGATGGAGTTAATAACAGTGTCTATTTTCCTCCATTACTATGAGGATTATGTGATGTAATAGATGTAAATGCTTTGAATAGCACTGGCACCTAGAGAGCACACGCTGAATTTACCTTATGTAATCATCACAATGCCATCTGATGTTAAGTACTTTTTATCCCAAAGAGGAAATGGCGTGTCAGAAAGGTGAAGCGACCTGCCCAAGGCTGCACAGGCAGCAAGTTGCAGGACTGGGATTTGAACCCTGATTTGGCTACTCAAAGTACAGGCTCTCACACGGTCATGTGAACCTAGAGAGTCCTAGGTAAATGACTGGCATATGGTAGGTGTCAGTCACACCAAGGGACTCAGACTCCTGCCCAGCCTCAGCCCAGCCTGGGTGCAGCTCCTCCCCTCCCACTCCTGGGCCATGATGGGCTCTGAATCCTCTACAGCTTGAGTCCTGCATCACTGCATCAAGCAGAGCCCTCACCAGCTTTGGAGAAAACCAAATGAGTTTAGCGTCAGGTCGGAGAAACGTCTCATTTTTATTAGCGTTAATCTAATATGTTGTCTTTCCTCGCTGAACTCTGAATAAGTTAATCAAGGACAGGCTGGATTTGTGTTTTCTTAATAACACTGCCTGATTCCAAAGGCTGTCTGCTGAGAGCCCTGGCCTCAGGGCTGTGTTCTTATTTTCTCTTCCTTCTCTCTGCACTTCATAAAATATACAAGATTGCTGGATAAGGCATGGTGGGGGTGCAATTGGCATGGTATAGAAGAATGCCCACAAGCTTTGGAATTAAACAGATCTTGTTTTAAACCTCGGTTCTTCCACTATTGACCTGTGTAAACTAGGGTAAGTGATTTCTTTCTGGATCTCAGTTTCGCCATCTGTGAAATGGAATAACAATCCCTAACTTACTGAGTTGTGGTAATTAAATGAGTCAATGAAACACATAACATGGTCTAGCCTGTAATGATCATTCACTAGATATCAGCTAATATTACTACAAATAACAAGGACAGCAACTATTAAGTGACCTATTATTATAAGCCAGAGGATATTATAAGCATGTTACCTATATCATTTCATTCAAATAATACATGAAAAGCAAATAGACAAGTGGTTGGTGCAAGGTAGGTACTCAAGAAATGTTAATTATTATTAGCGGTATTGATGACAGTATTTCATTGTCACAACAAATGAGAGACAACGTCATTTCTGTATCATCTAGGCCACAAGGAATTCATATTCTATCAGGGGACATGGACAAACATACACAATTGCCATTAATATAAGGGCCATGTCGGGGAGCATAGAGGAGGAACATTTGATCAAGCCTATAAGGGGATCAGGGAAAATTTCTTGAAGATTAGCAAAGCTGAGACTTGGAGGAAGAGTAGAGCTAACCCTGTAAAGGTACTCCAGGCAGAAGGATAGTCATTCATTCGTTTATTCATCCAGTCATTCACCCATTCAACAAATAAGTGTTCAGCAACAGCGCTGAGCCAGGTGCTGTCCTGGGTGCTGATAGAACACAGGCAGGCAGGACAGGCAATAGCCCTGCCCTCCTGGAGCTGACAGTCCAGTAGAACAGGCTGATCTTAAACAAAGAGGCAAACACGTAAATGAGATGCTTTCAGATGGCGATAAGTGTTATGATGAAAATAGAGTCGGGGAATGTGGTTGTGACTGGGTAGGAAGTGGGGTTATTTGCATTAGGATGCTCTGGGACAGTCTTTATGGGAAAGCGAGGTTTGATTGAAAACCTGAAGGAAAGGAAGAAGGAAGCGATGCAAACACCTGGCGAGATGGCATCCAAGATAGAAGGCACTGCATATACAGAGATCTTAAGGTAGAGACAGGCTTAGTGTGTTCAATGAACTGCAGGGACAGTGGGGCAGAGCATGATGAGGGGAGTGGGGTTATAAGATGAGGTTGGAGAGTTGGACTATGGAAGGGGTCTGGAATTTGTCCTAAGCATTATGGGGAGCATATCCCAAGGTGTAAGCTGGCAAGGACTTTGGGGCTTTCAAAGGCCAGAATGGAGTCTGGAGTGGCTGGGGTGCAGCACCTCACATCTCACCTATATCTATAAGACAATCCCCAGGGAGATCCCAGGAGCACTTCCTGAGCACCTCTAAGCACCTATTCGGTGCTAGGCTTTCATGACTCTTGTTTCATTGAACTCTCAGGAGCATCCAGTAAAATCTCCATTTTACAGATTTCAAAACTGAATCCTGAAAAGGTAAAACCATTTGCCTGGGCCACATGGCTGGTGGTGGTGGAGCTGGAATATGAATCCACATCCCCTGATCCATTCTGCCACCTCCAACATCTCCTTTGCCTCCCTGTGAACATTGGTTCTTGAAGAGGCAGAAGTCTAGGAAATTCCTAAGGGCAGAAAGATAGAGTCTTCTAGATGGTTCCAAGGCCAGGGGGAGGGGGAGACTGGGGCAGGAGAATGTGTTGCATTAATCCTGCTCCCTTCCACAGTAGGAGAAGGGTTTTTTATGAGTTGAATCACAGCAGAACACAAAGGCTAGTGAAGTTTTCCATCTGCCTTGATTGGTGGTTTATTCTCCCAAACCATCTGGCCCAGATTTCTGAAATGTCCATTTGTGTTAATCTCATGCATTGTAGGGGTTGTGGGTTCCTCCCTAGCATGCTGGTTGGATGAGTAGATGCCAGTGGACTTTAGGAGACAGCCTTAGAAAACTGAGTGTTCAGGCCAGATTTAAACTCCATTCCTGCCGCTGACTAGCTGCGCAGCTTTGAGCAAGTGTCTTCCCTTCTTCATGCCTTGGTTTCCACATCTGTTAACTGGGCACAGGATCATAGGGGCCTTGTGTAAGCCCATAAAGTGTAGTGAAAACCAAATAAGGTAGTGCACTCATGAAGAAAAGCCTTTTTAGATTATAAATGGCCGAGAAAATGCAATGAAGTCTATCAAGGGCAATGATGTCCCCTGAGATCCATCACCAAGGGACCCAGCAAGATGGACTGAGAGACAGTCTGGTGGAGCAGAAGCTCTGCCACTTAGCTGTGTAATCTTGTGCTCTTGGTACCTCACTTTCCTCATCTTTAAAATGGGAATAAAAAAATATATCACCTAGAGTTGTGGTGATGTTTCTATATATGTAAAGTACTTGGAAATAGTACTGGTGCCTAGTAAGCACCCAATAAATGCTGACTGTTTTTATTTTCATGTATATTTAACAAGGACTGTGAAAGGCTGCAGGGGAGTCAGACTTTGACCTCTGACAGATGTGGAGTTCGAATCCAAACTTGCCTGTTGACAAGCTGTGTGACGTTGGGCAAGCTGCTTCCTCCCTCTGAGCTTCAGTTTTCTCCTCTGTGCAATGGGGATGATAATGGAAGGCACTATTTATTTATAGCTACAACTATATGACAGCTGGTTCCTATTAAACACTGAAAACTGACAGCTGTTATTATATTGTTAGTATCTCCTCCCTTCTCCCCAACCTCTCAGTGTCCAGATGCTCCTCGCTCTTACCTCGCTCTTCCTCCTTCTCCCGGACAACCCTCCCCTTGAGGGCTCGGCTCCAGGCTCCACCGTAGTCGCTCAGTTTGGCTCTCTCATTCCCATCCTTGCCCTTGAGCCAGGGTCCGTACCTGCGAGCGATGCTCGAGGCTTCACCGGTGTCCCGGAAACCTCTGCCCAGATGCATGTCGCCTAAGAAGGGCAGCTCAGCAGCCTCAGCCGGGCCTCCTGCGGCGGCGGGGTTCGCCTGGTTCCCCGAGACAGCGGGCTGGCCCACAAAGCCAGAGTGAAGGAAGACAAGGCTCCCAGCAGTCAGGTAGAGTGCCAGGAAGGTAAAGAAGCGCACAGGTTTCCGGCGGAAGTACCGCTGGAATTTGAACCAGAGCTTGGCCATAGCGGGATCATTCCGGACTGGCTCTCTGGGGCTTGGCTGGGGTGCTTGGGAGGGGATGGAAGGGGCTTGGTTTCCCGAGCTTTTCTTAGGGATGGAACACCTGGGGGTCCTCAGTCTCACTTTTCCTGAAAAAGTGATCACCAAGGCCAGAAGGGGAGGGCAAGTTCAATGCTTGGCTGAGGTCATGAGAAAGGATGGAGCTTACCAGCCCTCCCAAACTCAAGGTGAGATTCTTTGGGCCAAGAAAGAGGTTTTGAGGCTCAGAACACACATGAGTTGGTCCCATTTTCCTACATATTGTTCTTCACTTCAGAGTCTTCCCAAAGAACTGTGAGAATAGCAATCGGAGAAGGTTTCTGAGGGTTACCAGCAGCTGCAGTTCACTTCTCACCCTTTCTCTGCTCCTCAGGCCAATGGATCTGGGTTATTTCGCCAGGGACCTTGTTTCTGGCCTCTTCCCCAGCTGAAGACCAAGCTTGGCCTTTCTACCTCATGGGAACAGAAGCTGGTGGGCCTCCATCCAGTCAGGATTCAGGGATGCCACCTGCAAAACAGCAGAGACACAGGCATGAGAAGCCCCTTCACCAAAGCACAGAACCCACAGGGTTCTTGAGCATCCTAGAGGGAAATGCAGAGGCCTGGAGAGGGAGGAAACCACCAATGGCATGAAAAGGCTTAAGAGCAGTGTTGGATAAAGAGCATCCCTGAGTCTTCCAGAACACTGCCTTTTTCTTGACACCAAACTGGGAATTTGGGGGCCTGGATCCTAGTGGTTTGGGGACAAACTTCGTCTTGGACAAGCACAGGTTCTCAAGGACCAGTGGTTTGCTTTGCTCCATACTTCCTATATATTTGTCAAATATACACTGATCCACGGATTACCTTAAGTCCGAAAAGTACTTTCAAGGTCCTTGCTGGACTACCTGCTGAACCTGGGCAATTCTGAACCAAACCAGGTTCATTCACTCTTTTTTCCCCAACAAATACTCAGTGAGACCTACTTTGTGTGAGGCACTGTCCTAGGTGCTGGAAATTAGGCTGTGAGCAGGAGAGGCAAAATCCCCTCTTTCACAGAGCTCACATTCTAGTGGGAGAAATAAAATCCATAGCCCCTCTCCTCTATCCAAGGAAGAAAAGGAAAAAGAAGGAAAGTAGGGTTATTTAGCAGCATATTTGTCCATTCAGTGTTTATTGAGTGTCTACCATGTGCTCAGCTTTGTGCCCAGCCATCTATACTTGTTGTCTCCTTTATTCCTCCCAACATTCCTATGGGAGGTAACTATTTCCCTACTTTACAGATGAGGAAAAGGAGTTCACACAGCCGGTGAGTGATGGAGCTGGGATCTGAACCCAGGACAGTCCAAATCGCAAATCACAGCTCTTAACCAGTGGCTCTTTGACTCTGCCTCTTTCCCACATAGTCTGGACATCACTTGAGAATTCAGAGACAGCCCCCCAAACAGTAGCCGATCCTCACAGCCTCCCAGTTACCAACATGGCTCACCCTTTGTCAGGTCTCCCAGATGTGGGTCTGAGAAACAACTGATTCAGAATCACCTGAGAGCCTGGTGAATATAGATTCCTAACCTTTCCAATCCACAGTTGTAACCAGGTGCTCTCAGATAATGGTTATGAGCACAGAGGGTTGAGAACCACAGCTTTATGAGTAAATGTTCAGGATCATCAGTCAAGAGGAAAAATAGAATGTAAATGAGAAAACAGGAAACTCCATTTAGGCAATGCTTTTTCATATTACCACCAGCAGGGGGCCCCATGACCATTTTAGCCAACGCCTGAGATTCCATAGTCAGTCAATGGAAGATACAAATTGTAACATACTCTCCTAATCCAGACAGTAGTGTCAGCACTTAACTGTGGTTTAAGGTAGTCCGCCAACTCATTTATTCAAGAACTAAGTACTGAGCACATACTATGCACCAGTCACCCTTGTAGGCACGTGGAATAAATAAGTGAACAAAACAGACAAAAATTCATGCCTTTGTAAAGTCAAACTATCCATCCGTCTGTCATCCAGCAGTCCACCTACCCATCCAGTCATTAAGCCATGCATCCATTCATCCACCCACCCATACATCCATTCATTCATCCATCTGTCCATCCATCCATCCATCCATTCATCCATCCATCCATTTGTCTTCCAGCAGTTCACCTATCCATCTATTCATTGAGTCATTCATCCACCTACCATTAATCTATTCATTAATCTGTCCAACTATACATTCATTCATCTATTTATCTGAACTAAAGCAGCCCATCTATCCATCCAACTCTCCACCCATCCAGTCATCCACTCATTCTTTCATCTATTTAAAAACATATGCTGATTGCCTACTATGTGTGTGCTTGAGATGCAGGAATAAATAATTCACAGTCCCTGCTTTCAGAGAATTCAGAGTCAACTGAGGGAGAAAGCAATGTAAACAATTACTATGCTAGACAGACAATGATAAATCCCATAGTAGATGTGTGTATAATATACAACAGTCAATATTATAGTTAATGTTTATTGAACACTTAATACATGCCAGAGATTCTTCTACACATATAAATACTCTTATTTAAACAGTTCTATGAGGGAGACCTGTATCTATTTTTACACAAGAGGGGAATGAGTATCAGAGAGATTAGGTAACTTGTTCAGGGTCACAGAGCTAGTAAGTGGCAGCAGGGTGGTAAACCCAATGCCACCTGATTTCAAAGCCTATGTTCCTAACCGTATGTCTATTCTGGTCTTGTAATACTCTTTGAAGATCTCATGACAACTATAGATATATGCCCAGAAAAAAAAAAACCCTTGCACATAAGCTCCCAGAATTTGGCTTGAAATATTAGGGTGGGGGGGCCAGGCGCGGTAGCTCATGCCTATAATCCTGGCACTTTGGGAGACCGAGATCATGAGGTCAGGAGACCGAGACCATCCTGGCTAACATGGTGAAACCCCGTCCCTACTAAAAATACAAAAAAAATTAGCCAGGCATAGTGGTGGGCGGCTGTAGTCCCAGCTACATGGGAGGCTGAGGCAGGAGAATGGCATGAACCCAAGAGGCGGAGCTTTCAGTAAGCCGAGATAGCGCCACTGCACTCCAGCCTGGGTGATTGAGCGAGACTCCATCTCAGAAAAAACAAACAAACAAACTGTACATATATATATAATCTATTTTATAGATTATATTTATATATTTTATCTACAACTGCCTGGGGGGACCACAGAGGGCTTCCCCAGGCAGGAGTCTTTAAGCCAGCAGGTCTTGCAAAAGAAGTCAAAATTCTCTGGGTGAAGGAGCAACAGAAGGTTAGCCCAGGGAAGAGGAATAGCCCATATAAGGATGCATCACTGAGAGGGAAGAAACAAAGGAGCCTGGGGGACTGTGGGGTGGGAATACAGCTAAGCAGTGGGCAGGAGCCAGACCATGGGAAGCCTTGGATGCCAAGCTCAGGAGTCGGGACTATGTCTTAACAACGCACATGAGAATCCACTGAGGTTTCCTGGTTGTGCCAACACATGTGCCAGGTGTTTCTGCAGCTAGGCTGGGGTGAGAAAAAGCTAGCAGTCCTTGTGGGATAGGCAAGGGGACACCAGCCCTTCCAGAGGCACTCAGGCAAGAACAGAGATGGATTCCACAGGCAAACAGACCTGGGTTCAAATCCTGCCTCTTCCATTCCCCCAGGTGAGTGACTGGGGCAAGACATCTCTTCTCAGCAAGACTCAGTTTCCTCACCTGTAAAGTGGCCTAAAGGATCTTGACTTCTCCCTTAAAAACTATGTTGCTGGAAGGACTGGATTAAACACTGTAGGAGGAATACCTGATGCAAGGAGATGCTCAAGATAAGTGCTACCCTCGCCCCCTCAGTGGCACATGTGAGACACTTGAAAGCCATTTGCCACCTCAGCACATTTGCTGTTGTGGAGACAGCAAAGTTTTCAGCTGTAGTGTTCCCTGTGGCTTTCTGCCTCTCTGAGGATATTTCTGGGTCTGGTCCTTTTTCATTGTTCCCTCTTCATTCTTTCATATTCCAACACATCTCTTCTCTAAGTGGGTGCCAAATGGGCTTTAAGAGGATAATGAGCTCGTTAGGGGCTGGCGGGGAACAGAAAGAGACTGAGGCATGGGTGATGTGGAAAGTGAAGGAGATCTGCCGGAGGGATGTGGAGGGCGCCTGTGCCTACCCCCCACTTTCAGAGCTCCCTTTCCTCCTGGGGAGGGAAGGTGCTGAACTGAGCCACCCCACAGCATCCTGCTGGTGCTAGCAGGAGGCGGGGGCTCACCTGGAGGAAGAGCCCCCTGGAATCTGAGCCCCATGGAGGTGATAAGGCTATTTGGCACATAGGAGGGTCCCAAGAAAAATTGGTGAGAAAAATAAATAAAAAGAGTCAGGTTTATCCCCCCAGGGCTCAAACGTACAACCATGGCTTCACACACTGGCCAAAACACTCAGGTGACAGCCTTGGAGAACTGTAAATCCAGGGCTCTGTGGAGGCAGCATCTTGTGTTACTCAGCACTGGGTGGTTCTGGGGTTCAGGGGTTCTGAGATTCAGCTGAGCCATAGCCCCATGTCCTCAAAGGTATCCCAGACTCCCCTGCCTCCCACATCCATCTGTCATTCTCTTTCTCCTGCTTCTCTTTCCGTCTCCGTCTCTCCAAGTCTCTAGTCTATCTGTCATTGTGTCTCTTTCTGCTATCTCTCTCCAGACCGAAATTCTGCCTCAAAGGGAATGGGAAAATGAAATTAACTGATTTGTTGAATACCTACTATATGCTGGACTGTGTTTGAAGGTTTTATATTACGTTCTCCCACACTCCTCCCTCTGGGATAGCTGCAAGGCAGGTGTGATGTTTCTTCCCAACCCACAGATGATGTGTCTACAACCCTGGGTGAGATGAGACGGGGGCTGTTGGCCTTCAGCAAGTCACTTTTCTCTGTCTCCATTTGTTAATAGCACGTTGAGGATCATAATTGTATTAACATCCCCTCCTGTGATTCACTTACAGGTGTGAGGTCCAGACAGGGGCCTTCATCTGTGTGAGCTGCCATCTTCTCTCTATAAAGTTAAGTAAACCATAGAACACCCCTCTCAGAGGTGTGGGGAGGATTCGATGAGACAATCCACAGGGCTGGCTATCATGACTTCATCCCCTTTTATTTTACATGACACCTCTCTGAGCCTCAGTTTCCCCATCTGTTAAATGTGGTGGACAACCTCTACTCCGCTTCCCTCCCAGGGCTGGTGTGAGTTTCCACAGGGAGGAGGCTGAGAGGCCCCCTTTGTGGGAGTGGCAGCATTCGGTTACTGCAGTTCATGTTTCCAGCAGGAGCCTCAAAGTGTCTAAACACAGCCTATTTTTAGCACCAGAATGAAGCTCTGGTGTTGAGCTGCCAACTTGAAGATGGGTGGGAGAGAGCTGCCCTGCAGGGGAAAGAAAAACAAAGGCATAGCCTGCCCTGTGGTTCCTTACCTCCCCTGGGAGTAAAAGGGTGCCTCCCCCTTCCAGGTTCTAGAGGCTAGGGTAGGTCAGAATGGAAGCCTGTGAGGCTGGGTAGAGGGCTGACTCC
Organism: Colobus angolensis palliatus; assembly: GCF_000951035.1. Lineage (NCBI taxonomy): Eukaryota > Metazoa > Chordata > Mammalia > Primates > Cercopithecidae > Colobus > Colobus angolensis. Next base: position 19,423,756 of record NW_012110919.1, on the reverse strand, counting down.
CTGTCTTCAACCCCCAGCACCTGATTTGGGGGGCAGAGGTAGTTCGGAGGGACTGGGCAGGCCCAGCGGCCAACTGACCCCAGACCACCCAAGCTTCACCAAGAAATAGTTACCGAGACACCAGGTTCACGAAGGTTTGATTTCTTAAGAGTTCTGGGTAGGAGACTCATCTGGGAAGTTTCCAAGAAACTGGGGAGCCCAGGTAAAATTTCAGTCTTGTTCTAATAATAAAAATATCAGAAGTCACTGGTGTTTGTTGAGCACTTACTATGTGCCAGTCATCTTATTCCCATTGTGCCTTTTAATCCCCACTATCATTCTTTGAGATGGTCATTAACTTCTTTGAGCATCAGTTTCCCCATCTATAGAGTGATGATGTAATATAATTTATCTTTTACGGTTAGTGTGAGAACTAAATAAGTCAACATATACAAATGTATCATATCGTATCTATATATATTAGGTGCAAATGCTACATCTTATAATAATTTCTGGAGAATACATGTGGTTTTGCCTGTTCAGTGCCCCTTTGTTCTGATACAAGGACTCCATTTTCTTTCATGGAATTTCTCCCTCATTAATTCTCAGCTCATGTGGCTTGGGTAGAATGGATTCCATTGGGTAGAATGGATTCTTGCCAGTTGCCGCAGACATTCCCATACCTCTCCTGATGCATGTATAGAAGAATTAATGTAGGGTGCATATATACCTAGGAGTGAAAGCACTAGTTTGTTTGTTTTGTATGAGCATCTTATGATTATCCTAAAAGATGCTAGTTTTTTTTTCCAAGGTTGCTGTAGTCACAACTTCCCCAGTACAGTTTGAGCATTCCTGTTGCTCCAAATCCACACCAACACTTAATGTTGTCAGCCCTTTTCTTTTTGGTCAGTTTGGTAGATCTGTAACAGATGCTGTACGTGCCCCACCCACCTACCACATTCAGTTAAATTCTGAATGCTCATCTGGTTGTCTGAGGGGTTTCTCCAGCACCTTGAATGTTTTTTGTGCTTGTGTGGTTGGCAGGCAAGACATGTGAGAATATTAACATTTGGAAGCAGCTGCAACAAATGACTGATGGGAGTTGGTGCATAAATGCCCCAGCTTCCTCACTCCTCAGCTGAAATAACTCTGAAGTGTGTATTTCTCCAGTGGGACTTAACCTCAACCACCCTCTGTAATAGATGACTCAATAACACACCCTTTATTGATTTCTTCCCTTCCCTGTCTCACTCCCCCACTCAGGGAAAGACAGGAGTAAGTTTGCTCTTCATTTCCTAAATGAACTACTTATCAGTGGTATTTATTTCTTGGAATAGTTGATTCCTTAGCATAGGAATCAATATGGTTTATTCATAGCATATCAATGGTTTTTCAACCTTTTCCTTATCATTAGACATGTAAAATATTTCCAGTCTTCCCTCTCTTATAAATAAGTAATGCTATGATAAACATCCTGTATATAAATCTTTATACAGATCCCTGGAAGGCAATATAGGACCTTTCAACAATGATGAGACATCAGCATATTATACCCACTTTATAGATGCGGAAGCTAAGGTTCACAGAGATTAAGTAACTTTCCCAGGCACACAAAAAGGGGAGCATGAATTCAAGTGCAAAACTGAGCCTCAGTGTCATAATGCCATGGTGGACACTATGCAGACCAGCAAGGCAGCTACTCTCTCTTAACCACTGATCCCTCAGTTTAATCCAAGCCTTGGTGAAAGGAAACTTTCTGAGCCTGAAGATATGGATAGCCATGCCTTAAACACTTCTCCAGGTAGATAACACCCAATTCCTTTCATCAAAGTTCTTTCTCACCCTTCTTGCTGGAGGACCAGCCATTTGGCAAGTGAAAGACTTAATGAAACAGCCTGAGAAGAAATGCCATTATAAATGCCAACTCCTTTCACTCATTGTCTTAGGAATCCAGAATTTTACTAACCCAGCTAACCCTAGGGAAGGCTTTTGCACCCCATACGGTGGGTGGACCTCCTCTGGGACACACCCTTCCATCCATGGGTCTGCTGTAGTCTAATGATTCCATTGTGCTTGTGATGGACACACTGTGGTTCTGCAGATCTTTGATGCAACAATTCTGCAGAATCTTTGACACAACAATCTCACTTTTTTGACCAGGAAGCATGTACACACCAGGAAAGTTTCACCAGTTTCTAGGCACACCAGTATGTTGCCCCCTGCATTCGCTCACCCCACCTCCAGAAAGAATCCCCTGGGTCCCCACACTTCCCTCTGTCCCCAGGAAGGAAACTCACTCAGCATTACCCTGTGCTCATAGCCTGCCAACCATGTCCATTTTCATTTATCTTCCCCAAAACTCAAGAAAATAAATGAGAAGGCAAAGTGCCATTAGCTTAATGGCCTTTAACACCCAGCCATCTGCCATGATGTAATTAAATAAAAAAATCAGAGGGAGCATATGGTGTCCATTATAAATAAATATTAAAATTTTGTTTTTCTGGGTAATGACTCTAGTGCCTCTTGCTCCATGGGCAATCTTTACAGCCATCTTCGCTTGTTGCAGGGAGTCAGGCTGGGCCACTGTGGACAGGAATGGCCATGGAGAGGAAACGTGGAAAGGGGTCAGGGCCAGAGTCACACACTCCTGCATCCTCAGGGCCATGGTGGCTGTGTGATCTTCAACAAAGGGCCTCTCTGCTACTCAGTTTTCTCGCCTGCAAAATAGGGCCAATCCACCTGCCTCATTGGAAAGGCAGGAGGGTTAAATGGGCTACTGTTTTTAAAACACACAGCATCCTAACAACAATTGGGCTAGTATTTATTGAGCACAACTATGTGACAGACACTGTCTAGAGAGTAACTTGTAATCCTTACAACAACCCTATAAGAAAGGTTCCACTTGTTTGCTCTGTTTTACAGATGAGGAAATCAGAGCAGCTAAGTCATCTGTGCCGCGTCACACAGCTAGCAAGTGGTGGAACAGGCTTCGAGCCCAGGGAGTCTGGCTCTGGGGCCTGCACTCTTAACTGTATGCTAAACCTGTCACGACAGTTTCTTAGTAGATAATTATTCTCTGCCACAACTTTGGCCAACTAAACAAAACATTTACTTCTTCTCATGACAATACACTTTACCCAGACTTCAGAAAAAGATAAAGATTCAATGAGTTGGTGCAATGATTGATGACTACCTAAGGTAGGTGTGGAGGATACATTTTGGGGAGTCTGTCTAGTGTGCGACACCTACCCCTTGCTTACAGAGGCAGACCCCAGGCGCTGTGTTTGCAGCATGTTACCCTTCCCACTGGCATTGCTGGTGGATAATAGGCTCAGATCTAAAACGGGTCAATCCATTCTTGGCCCCAGAAATATGGAGTTGGGATTTGAGACATTCACGTCTTTGCTGATCACTTAGACTATGAACCTGTAGCCTCAGGAGTTGTCACCAGATGCCCAAAGAAAGAGCAAAAGTTAAGTCTGCAAAGAGAGGAAGGAGAAGAAAGTAGCTGAGCAGAGAAGAGACACCGAACCGAGACAAAGAAGAGATAAAAGACCCAAGAAAGCCTTGGGTCCTTGATCTTGTAGGACCAAGCCTTCCAGGGTTATAGACAGCACTGAATGAGAAAACTTTTCATTTGTCTTTTCTTACTATGGTGCTAGGTACATACACCAAAAGGGCTCAATAAGCTACAGTTAGTCTTCAAAGGGCAACTCATAAAACAAAACTTACTCTTACCATACGATCCAGCAATCGTGCTCATGGGAATCTACCCAAAGGAATATGTACATCCAGACAGTGGAGTATTATTCGGGGCTAACCGACATGGAGGAAACTTAAATGCATATTACCGAGTGAAAGAAGCCAATCTGAACAAGCTACACATGGTATGATTCCAAAGATATGATATTCTGGAAAAGGCAAAACTATGGAGACAGTAAAAAGATCAGCGGTTGCTGAGGGCTAGAGGGAGGGTGAGCAGGTAGAGTATAGGATTTTTAGGACAGTGAAACTGCTCTGTATGATACTATAGTGGTGGACACATGTCATTATACATTTGTCCAAACCCACAGAGAGTATAACACCAAGAGTGAGCACTAATGGACACTGGGGACTTGGGTGATAATGATGTGTCAGTGTAGGTTCATCCACTGTAACAAATGGACCACTCTGGTGCGGGATGTTGATGGAGGGGGAGGCTGTTGGAGGAAGGTCTGGGGTCATATGGGAACTTTCTGTACTTGCTGCTCAATTTTGCTATGAACCTAAAATGGCTTTTTAAAAGTCTATTTAAAAAGGGGGGACAATCATATATTTGAAAATGCAGAGACCCACTGAGGTATATGTCAATGAAATATCCAAACTGTGGGCTCTGGGGAAGAGGCCATGTTGCAGGAAAGGTCAGGGGTTGGAGAGGGATGAAGGGGTGAACTGACAGTCTCCCTTGTCCAGTGGTTTGATGAAGGGGGTCCAAGACGCAGGTCACCCAGTCCACTGGCCAACGCATGAGGCAGCTGGCAGCCCTTCTCCAAGCGCAGATCACTTTCTTCCCCAAGAGGGACTTCTGAAGGAACTTCTAAATCCCTATCATTAAGCCATCTGGAGTGATCCTTCTCCTCCAGAAGCTGCTGTGTCTTGGGTCAATTAGTGCACATTTGCATCGAGTTCCTTAATAGGCTGCTAATTGTCTGGGGGAGATAATGGATGACTCTGCTGGTTCTGGGCAGAGTGTTTACCCAAGGGGCAGACCTACAGGGAATGGCAGAGAACAGAGAGGAAGGCAGGAGGGAGAAAATAGGATGGACTGGGATAGGATGAAAGGGAATGGTGGGTGTAAGCTATCATTGACTCACATGCAGTAAGGAGAAATGTTATTTTGCGAACCTTTGCTTGGCTTGTGTGTGCGCCTTACAATGTCAAATGCATTTCTCATTGTGGGGTCACTGAAATAATTGGAAAGTCCTAGCAATGGAGAATAGGAGGAAGCTGTGTGTGGTAGAGTGGTTCCCAAAGGCCCCTCTCAGAAGGGATTTGAGCTGAGGTCTGCAAAATGACAAGGAGACAGTCATGGGAGGATCTGGGGCAAGAATGTCCCAGGCAGCGGGAGACACCATGCAGAGACTGGGAGGTGGAAAAGGGTCGGTGGGGGTCCATCCCACCAGGACTTGTGGTTTCTGCTCAGGATTGTTCTTGAACTGAGTGTGACTGGAGCCCGTCTCCTAAATAATACAGTGAGGACATTCCTGTCCCAGTGGGATGTGATCACTTCTCAGAGGCTGAGCTGAAAAATGCTTGTTGATTGCTGGAGCTTAGAAAAGGCCAAGGTCCAGGTGCTTGGCAGGGCTTGTGGGAGGAGGATCTAGAATTTCTTTCTGGCTGGGGCTCAGGGAAATGTGGCCCTCAAAGCCTAAAATATTTACCTTCTGGCCTTTTACAGAGAGTATTTGCTGACCCTTAATTTTCATCAGTAATGGAAGCTGATACAGAGTTTATGGGGGAAGGGGCTTAGGACCACTGAAGCTGTTCAATTCACCCTGTCCTCTTCAGAGCTCAAAGACCACTCTCAGGTCACTCAGCTTCTTCCTTACAGCAAGTGACAGAGCTACAAGAAAGCCTGGAGATCCAATGCCTAGCGAAACAGCCTTCCTTTACATAAGGGGAAACTGAGGCTCAGAGAAACTTGAATGAAATAACCTCTGTCCATATAAAATGTCTCGCACAGACCTGGACCCAAGTAAGTGCTCAATACTTTTTAGCTGTTATCAAGATTATGATTATGATAGCATAGAATCCTAGAGTTCAAAGGGCCCTTAGACACCAACTAGTTCAAGTCTGATGTTTTACATACGAGGAACCCGGGGGTTCACAGAGACTGGAGGAGTCACAGCCAGGCCAGGGCTGAGCTGGTTCCTGCCCTGCAGGTTTCTTCCCAGAGCACACGCTGCTCCCTGGCAGCCTCCATCGCTCCCAGCCACAAACACAAGCAAATTGCCGTTTGCTGGTTCCACACTGACCACGGTGGATTGAACTCTAATTTAGGAATGGTGACAGCGCCCATTAGCAACCCCTCTCCAGAGAGGAACTTTCCACCAAGAGTGAAAAACAACTGGCGTCCCCACCCCCAAATCACCCAAGTCCAATCTTTCTGTCCAAGCCAGTGTGTGTGTGTGTGTCTGCGGGGGTGGTGGTGAGGTGGTCTTTGTGATCCCCAGCCCACCTCTACAGGTTCAAAGTCTCTTCCCCCCAGGAGAACCTTGTGCCCTTGGAGGGGTTGCCAGCACCTACTGCTGGCTCTGAGCAGGACTGAGAGGTGGGCTCACAGCCTTCAAAGCAGGAGGGAGGACTCTTCATAACCTCCAGGTCAGCTTCCTCACTGACATGTAGGGTAACTGAGGCCTAAAGTGGAGTTGGAGGGTGACTCTATCCAGACCCAGTTTTCCTGCATCCCAGCCTTCAGCCTTGGCACCCTCCTGAGACGGAAGAAAAATGGATAAACACCTTTTGTTGCACACCTACTGTGCGCCAGGCCCTTCCATGTACCCTGTGCCATTGCCTCTCCCCAGGGTCTCTGGTAGGTTGGGTTTAATCTCACTTTACAGGTGAGACAAGCAAGGCCTGGAGAGTCAGTCACCTTCCCGAAGGGCAGAACTAGTGAGTGGCAGAACAATACTCAACCCAGGCCTGTCTGACTCCAGACCCTTCATCCTAACCTCTATGTGGCATTGTCTTCTGCAGAAGTGCCACCCTCTGACCTCTGACCTCAGGGCCTCCTGTCTGTGGGGCAAGTGGGGTGATTCGGAGGCTTTCTGTACAAGAGAGCCTTTCTCCTCTGAATGCTCAGAGCCTGCACAGAAGGCACAGGGGTCCCCAAGCCTTCAGTGGCCCAGGGAGTTCTGTTGGCATCCAACAGAGAGATGTCCCCTCACATGCAAGCAACGAGTGCCAGAAACTGACTGACCCTTCCACTCATGAAGACATCACCTGGACACCATCGTACCACAGAGAAGGTGGCAGGAGTCCACACACATGTGCAGAGACTCATGCATGCTGGGAAGTGTGCACAGCCCCATGCCTGTCATCCCCCTCACCCCCAGCACACACACACAGTTAACCAGCCCTATTGGTCCATATTCGTTTATAACACATGGTGGGAATCCTTATTCCCACTTCATGAGTGAGAAACAGCAGACACCATGGGACCTGCCTGAGAAACATGGTTAGTCTTGGAGCTAAAACTAGAAACTGGATCGTCTCATTCTGACCAAAGGTGGTTTCTTCATCCCCTGGGATTGTCAAAAGAATAAAGCAGCACATGTCTTGAAAAGTCATGACCAGAGTTCCTCATCATCAGTGACACTGACACTTTGGACTGGGTAATTTGTTGGAGGGAGCTGTTCTGTGCATTGTAGGGTGGTTGGCAATATCCCTGGCCTGCACCTAACAGAAGAGAGAACCAGAACACCGCCCGTGGACCCATCTGCGTCCAGGCTTACAAAGTTTCGGTACCAGATTCTAGAGCTCCTTGCTAAGATTTTTATCCTAGCTCTCCATCATAAGATTCTATTGTGAGGTTCCACGCTAGGGTCCCCAACTTCTAGCACTCTATGCTAGGTCCGTTCTGTGCAAGGAAAAGAAAAACTATACCAAAAGGAGGAAAAAGTTATGCTGGAAGCTGAGTCAGGCAAGAAACTGCCTCTCCTTTTGTTCCCAAGCAGATAGCTACAGATAAAAGGTAAAATATCTCCACAGGTAGCTACTTGATGTTTACCTTATCTTATGTAAAGTGCTGATTTACTGAGTTGGAGACAAATAATGTAATTTATTCCTCTGCCTGCTTCTTTTCTCTTGCAACCTGGGGCTTTAGTAATATGACCATACCCTCTTTCCCCTCCAGCTTGCTTTTCTGTTTTAAATACTGAAACCCTCAAAGTCATCTCTGGGGAAATGCACAGACTTCTCTTCTGGGTACATCCTTAACCTTGGCAAAATGAACTTTTAAATTGATTGAGACCTGTCTCAGATAGTTTTTGCTTTACAGTTTCAATGTTGGTGGGCTCTCCAATTCTGAAATTTTGTTCTGAGCTCCTAAGATATCATCTCCTCCCATGTCAAGGTTGAAATTCTCTCCAGGAGACAGTCATGCCTCGCTGCCTTCCAGTGACCAGGATGAAAGACGCGCCCATGAATTATATATTTCAAGTCATCTCTAAATTGCCTGGCAATTACAGAACAGCAAGGTCAGGTGCCGGGAGCAAGAACCTCCCCTTCGGCGGAGAAAGACAGATGGATGGAAACACATTGATATACAGAAAGATGTTACTTCTTGGAGGTAGGTTTAGGAGTGATTTATTTTTCCATTTTGCAGATCTGTATTTTTGTTTTCCATAATTAACTGTGATTTAAAGAAAGAGATAGAGCGTGAGTTTTGATATCAGTTAGACTTGGGTTGGAATCTTGGCTCATCACTTAACAGCAGTGAGAAGCTGAGGAAACCACCTAATCTCTCTAAGCCTTAGTTCCTTGCCCATAAAATGGGATGAGAATATGACAGGCAAAGCATCTGGATATTGACAGAGTTAGCTGCAGTAACTGTTTAAAATGCTTACCATGGGGCCAGGTAATTCCCAGGCCTCAGCACAACCACAGTTATTGTTATTTGCACGTTTGTATCAACAGGGGCAGCTATGGCTTGGTGAAACGTGAGTTCTGGAATGTGTAAGAGTCCCCCTCCAGCTCTGTTACTTTGTAACTCAAGACCTTGGCAAGGCTTAAGCCCAGGAATTTGAGGTTGCAGTGAGCTATGATCATGCCATCGCACTCTAGCCTGGGGAACAGAGTGAGACCCTGTCTCTAAAAACAAATAAACAAAAAACCCTGAACAATCGCATGTCACCTCTCTGAGCCTCCATTTTCCCAACTTGTAAATGGGTGCCATCATGCCACTTCTCAGGGTCCCTGACAGGCATCTAGTCCCCATCGGTATCCCTTACTCTTCTTATCCCAGGCCAGAGGGCTGACAGGCACAGAGTAAGGTGGAACAGGCACAGAAGTTAGAACTGGGGCAGTCTTGTATCTCTTAATTTATTTGGGATTCTTTTAAAAGAGAGTCCTCACCAGCCCCAACATTAATAGGTCTTTGCTGTCATGATGTCTTTAAATTTAGATGAACACCCCACACACAAACACGCATCCGCCCACACACCCCCAGGAATAAATCCGCCGGGGTGGGAGGGAGGAAGGTCTGTCTGGTTGCATCCCAGGGAGGAAGAGCGAGGCACGAGGGTTGGAATAGGATGCTGATGACTGCAGCATGTCAGGTTCCTGAGGGGACAGGGAAGCTACTTTCAGTTCTCATAGGTAGCACAGGATACCCTCTGCTCCCAGCAGTGCAGAGGGAGTCTAGACAGGCTAGTCCCATGAAGAGGTCAACCAGATGACCACTAAGGTTCATGGGCTTGAGTCCGGACTCCCCTGCAGGACAGGCTGGGCGCCCTGAGTGACATTTGCAGCCACTCTGAGCTGGGTTTCCCCATCTGTAGAGGAAGCGGTTGCAGGGCCATTTTCATAGGCTCACAACCTGCACTGTGTGGTCCCACAGGACCCACACTCAGAAGGCCTGCTGTGCTCAATTTAAAGCTCTGCTGTCGCTGTCTTGAAATTCTTAATAATTTTTGAAAAAGGAGCCCCACATTTTCATTTTGCCCTGCACCCTGCAAATCATGTAGTGGGTGCTGGGTGATTGTGAGAGTTGGAGGAGGCTCATGCTGTGGTCTCAAACTTCCCTTTTTCCTGTCCCCACCTTTTAACCTCACTCTAATGATGTGTAGCCTGGAGCAACTGGACTGAGCTTTCTGTTCCTCTGGCACCTGCTTAGTAAAACACAAAAATAAAAACTACCTTAAAATTTCTTCTGGTTCCTACTTACTGCTTCCTCCCCCGACATCCAAACTACAGCTCATCCATTCATTCAACAAACATTCATCGAGTGACAGCCACTTGGCAAGCCAAGGTTTGTCCCACAGGCGTGGCCTGAGCCAAGGGATCTATCCACAGTGATAGAATCCTGCACAGACCGCACAAATGCATCATCTCTGAGGAAAATTTCTCCCTCCTTGGCTGAAAAGACCTCTATTCTAATCAGTGGGAACAAAATATTCTCCACTGTGCGGGGGGTGCAGCATGTTTTTATATCTTCAGTTAACAAACATGTATTGAGTACCTATTGTATGTCAGGTGCTGTGAATACATCCATGAAGATGACATGGCCCCTGCCATCAGGAAAATGACAATCTTATATTTTAGCTCATAAAATCTTGGGGTCTGTCTTAATTTCAAGCACAATCAATCCCAATTTTACTTGTTGGGCTTCCAGAACCTTGAAATATATAATTTCTTTTCTTTTCTTTTTTTTAATTTTTTTTTTTTTTGAGATGGAATCTTTCTCTGTCACCCAGGCTGGAGTGCAATGGCGTGACCTCGGCTCGCTGCCACCTCTGCTTCCCAGGTTCAAGAGATTCTCCTGCCTCAACCTCCTGAGTAGCTGGGATTACAGGCATCTGCCACCACGCCCGCTAATTTTTTTGTATTTGAAATGCATAATTTCTAGTGTTCGCCATGACTCTCTAAGGTGAGTGCTATTCTCCCCATTATTCAAATGAGAAACTGAGGCTCAGATAGGTCCAGCGACTTGCCCAAGGTGACGCAGGTCATAAGTGGCAGAGCTGGAATTTCAACCGAGGGCTGTGTGGCTCCAGAGGGATTTTAGTGACACCACTGCTTCTGGTACTGAAGTTCACCTCCCCAGAGGAAACATGTACTCCTTGGAGCCAGGTCTTCCCCTCTCCTCTATGGCTAGCTCATTGCCAAGTCCTGGATGATCGTCTGGATCAAACCATTCCTGAAGGAATCTCAAGTACAATTGCCAATCCCACCAGACAGAAGGGAGGCCTCACACAGCAAGTTGGTCTTTAAAGTCTCCTGAATCAGAGAGAAGAAGATCCTCCAGGCCAGAGAAAGCTACTGGCCATTACCCATGTGGTTGCTGCAGTTTTATGTCCCATATGGAATCTGGTTTGGCCTTTTGGTTTGATCCAATCAGACAACTCATTGCTACAGTGTGATGCTTAGGGGCTGCATAGAGCAGGAGTTCTCAAACTGGAGCAAGCTTGAAAACCTTTAGGGGGCTTGTTAAAATATAGGCTCTGCACCCCCTTCCCCTCATCCCCCACCGAAAGTTCCTGACACAGCAGGACTCCAGTGCGGCCTGAAAATGTGCATTTCTAAGAGGCTTCCGGGTGAGGTTGATGCTGCTGGTCCAGGGACTAGAGTTTAAAAACCTTCTGTCCAGACAATTAGAACAGCCCATGTGAAAGTGATTAGAGGAGGCTGGAAAAAAAAACAACTCAGAGTTTGATCCTCGGTGAGGGGACAGGTGGACCTTGACTTAAAGGCCAGCCTACTACTAGTGCCCATGAGACACCAGGTGTGTCCCAGAATCTTTCCGGGCCTCAGATTGCACATGTTGAGTGGACAGTATCTCCTTCAGAGGTTGTGAGAATTCAATGAGAATGAATGTCTTATCATAACGACCACAAACTCCTACTCAGAGGGTGCTTTCTACATAGGTGGTTGTGAGTTGAATTTTGTCTTCCCAAATTCATACGTGGACATCCTAACTGCCAGTACCCCAGAGTGTGACCTTCTTTGGAGACAGTCTCTTCACAGGGGTAATCCAGTTAAAATTAGGTCACTGGGGTGTGCTTTAATCTAACATGACAGGTAGCCTATGAGTATTGTTGCTATTACTGTGAACAGAAGAATAATACCAGTGTTTAAAGTTTCTAAGAAGGTGTAGCATCCATAGTATAGGCCTTGGCTTACATGTAAAAATAAGCAGACAAAGAATATTGAGGCCCCATCGGCATGTAGATGTCAAATGATTCAGCCATAGTTTACATCTTGACAGATGTGTGTGACTGAGGAGAAGGTGGTAAAGTATCTGATGTATAGTGCACAGCAAGGAACAGTCCTGTCATGATATGAAGGGTCAGGCAAACGCCTAGAAGCGAGCCAACGTTTCACCATGCAGAGAGATTCGATGGGGCTGGTAGGTCGATGAATGAGTGACTGATACTTTTTATTAGGGGTTGTGCTTTTCAGATGCTGGTCACCATGGATGCTAGTCACCACCATGCCCTTTCATAAGTGTCCTTACAATAGGAGGAAATCGGGACAGATACAGCCAGAGAGAAGATGCTATGAAGACACAGAGAAGATAGCCATCTATGCCAAGGAGAGGGGTGGGAAGCAAATCCTTTCCACACAGACCTCAGAGGAACCAACCCTGCTGACACCTTAATTTTGGACTTCCAGCTTCCAGAACTGTGAGATAATAAATTTTGGTTGTTAAAGCTACTCAGCATGTGGTGTTTTGTTACAGCAACCCTGGCAAACTGATACACCAGTGCTCTGCACAGGAACTTAACACTTCCTTTTTCTTTTCTTTTTTTTTTAATGAGAGAGAATTTATATGTGGCATGGTAAAAACAAGTGCACAGGAAGTAACCTACCCGGATCAAGACTCTGAACATTCCCCTGGCTCCTAGAAGCTCTCTGCTGTCCCCTCTCAGCAAATCACCCTCCCCAGGGGCCATCACTTTTCTAACTTCTATCACCATAGGTTAGCTTTGTACATTCTTGAGGCTCTTATTATTATTTTAGAAATGGGGTCTCACTGTTTGCCCAGGCTAGTCTTGAACTCCTGAGCTCAAGTGTGATCCTCCCATCCTAGCCTCCCCAAATGCTGGGATTACAGGTGTGAGCTACCACGCCCAGCCATTGAACCTCATAAATGGCTGAACAATGTTGAACAAAGGAAGCTGGCCCCTTACATTTAAACTCATTTGTGCCATATAAAATCCCCTTGAGACAGGCACTATAATTATCTTCATTTTACAGGTGTAGAATCAGAGGCCCAGAGAGCTTCAGTAACTTGCCCAAGGTCACACAGCTAGGGTGTAGTAGGCAGAGCCAGGATTTGACTGGGTAAATCTGGCTGCACTCACTATAGTTACTGCTTTTAAATACACAGCAAGTGCCCAGTAACTATAATCACGGCAACTTCTAACAAGCAGTAGCTCTCACTCTGGGCCAGGCACCATGCCAGCTCTCTTCACATTACTTCATCTAACTCTCACACAAGTCCTATTTAGTATTTTAAAAATATATCTATATAAAATAATACACATAATATATATATTACATATACATACATACTAAATTTTCTATGGCTCATAATATTACCAGTGAGAAATACTAATACAAGCCCCATTTAACAGAGGAGTAAACTGAGGCTCAGAGCACTGAATAATGGATGCAAGGTGATAGACTCAGCAAGCGGCAGAGCTGGGATGGCTTGCAGAACTCGTGCTTATGACTGACATCAGCTGCCTCCTGCCAGCTGCTGCTAAGAGCAGCACCAGGACCACAGAGCTCAACAACCCGTGCTTTAATTAAAATCACAATGAGATGCCACCACACACCTGATTTTTTCCAGTCTCCTCTAATCACTTTCACGTGGGCTGTTCTAATTGTCTAGACATGAGGTTTTTAAACTCCAGTACACACACATTGTACTGGAATGGCTCAAATAAAAAAACAAAAAACAAAAATTAATGCCAAGTGCTGGAGAGGATGTGGAGCAACTGGAACTCCCATCCATCCATGGTGGGAATGCAAAAAGGTATACTGCCACTTTGGAAAACAGCTTGACCATTTCTTAAAAAGTTAAATGTCCACTCCTAGGTATTTCCCCAAGAGAAATGAAAACCCACACTAGGGCAAAAACCTGTATGCAAATATTTATAACAACTTTATTCATAATTGCCAAAAATGAAAGCAACCAAATGGTGAATGAACAAACTGTGGTGCCTCCATACAATGGAGTACTACTCAGCCATGAAAAGGAATCAGCTACTGATGACACAGCAGCACTGATAAACCTCAAAGACATTATGCATTATGCCGAGTGAAAGAAGCCAGACTCAAAGCCTATTATGATTCAATTTATATGACACTCTAGTAATGGCAGAAAAAAAAGACAACACAAAACAGATCAGTGGTTGCCAGGGGCGAGAGATGAGAGAGGGATTGACCACAGAGGGGCAAAGAGGAATTGTTGAGGGTGATGGAACATTTGTTCATCTTGATTGCAGTAGAGGTTACATGGTTGTACACATTTGTGAAAACATGCTAAACTGTACACTAAAATGGGTGCATTTTACTGTAGGTAAATGGTAATACAAAACATTAAAGAAAATTTAACAATAGGCCGGGGGCAGTGGCTCATGACTGTAATCCCAGCACTTTGGGAGGCTGAGGTGGGCAGATCACGAGGTCAGGAGATCGAGACCATACTAGCTAACATGGTGAAACTCCGTCTCTACAAAAAACACAAAAAATTAGCCAAGCATGGTGGCAGGCGCCTGTAGTCCCGGCTACTCGGGTGGCTGAGGCAGGAGAATGGCATGAACCCGGGAGGTGGAGCTTGCAGTGAGCTGAGATCCGGCCACTGCACTCTAGCCTGGGTGACACAGCAAGACTCCATCTAAAAAAAAAAAAAAAAAAAAGGAAAGAAAAAGAAAATGTAACAATAACCCACTGTGCTTTTTTCCTCCTATGCTGGCTGCTTCCCTGAAGGAAGGGATGCTTCCAAGAGGATTAACACCTGCTCACTTATCCTAGGCGCCTGAAAGGTTCACCTGGAGGCAGGGGACGGCTCAGTGGGGCAGGGATGGCTCCCAGGAACACCTGGGTTCCCACACAACCCTCATCCCATTGCCTGCTTTGCTTCCAGAGCAGTAACACTGGGGTTATTTTTGCTCTAAGAAGTACCAGCCACAGGGTTTTTTCTCTGCAGGCAACCACCACCCCCTGCTGTGTTTACATAAAAACACATTTGCACAGGGTTTTGTTTTTACATTTGCCTCAGCAGCCTGGATCCTATTAAACCGAGGGGAGGCCTGATTATCTGGCTGGAAGCAGCTGATGGGAGAAAGCAGGTTGGAAGAGGGTGGTGCAGGCACATGCTTCCTCTCTTAGTCTGTGGAACCCTGGGGTCTCTGTGCAGAGGTCACAGAAGTGCTCACGGGGCTCACTTGTGCATGTCCCAGCATTTCTCAGCCTCTGCACTAGGGACATTTTGGGCCAGATGCTTCTTTGATGAGGGGAACTGTCCTGTGCTGTGCATTGCAGGATGTTTAGCATTCCTGCCCCCTGCGTGCTGGTAACACCCACCAGTCGTGACAAGCAAACCTGTCTCTAGACATTGCCAAATGTCTCTTTGGGCAGGGGAGGAATTGTCCCCTGTGAAGAATCACCTGCTTATAAAAAGGAAGCTGATGCATGCTCAGCTCCCTTCCAAGACCACCATCAACACTGTGAAGAGAGGGGCGAGTCTGTCTCTCTCACCTCTGTGTCCCTGGCTCCTACCACAGTGACTGACACATTTCATTTTAGAAGCTCAAGGAGGCGGGGCATGGTGGTTCACACCTATAATCTGAGCCTTTAGGGAGGCCGAGTCAGGATTGCTTGAAGCCCAGAGTTCTAGGCCAAACCTGGGCAACAAAGCAAGACCCTATCTCTGCAAAAAAACCCCACATGTTTTAAAGTTAGTCAGGTGCAGTGGCATGCACCTATAGTCCTAGCTACTCATAAGGCTGAGGCAGAAGGATCCTTTGAGGCAGAAGGCTGCAGTGAGCTATGCTTGTGCCACTGCACTCAAGCCTGGGCAACAGAGCAAGACCCTATCTCTAAAAAATGAAAAAAAAATTAAAAATTAGGAGTTCAAAGACATTTTGTGGGAAGAGCAAACACTGGCAATAAGAATGACCCAATGTTCATTAGCTTCCTTTGTTTTGAGGACACTGTCCAGCAATCACATCAGACTCTGGCCACCATGTGGGGACTCACGTACTAAGTGCCAGGCTGTTCCCATGTTCCCTCACCAAATCTCCACAGGAGCCCCCGAATCAAAATCCATGATTGTCTCTATTTTACAGGTGAGGAAACTGAGGCACTCTGCTGGCAGGTGGTAGAGCTGGGATTTAAGCCTGGAAATGTCTGACACCAGAGCCCAGTTTCTTAATTATAACACTCTAAGTAAGGCAGCTTCAGCCTTGAATATTTTTTAAGGGCAAGATGCCTACACACGTTGGGAGGGAATGTGGGTGGAAAGTGGAGAAGCTGCCCAGATTACTACGGGAAGGACTGTGGACTTTGATGCAAGACAGACTAACATCCAAATCCTGCTCAGCCACTTGTCAGCTCTGGGAACTTGGGCAAATGACTGGGCCTCAGTTTTGTCATCTGTCAAGTGGGGACAGTGATCATAATTCAGCACAGGGATTTGTAAAGATCACGTGAGATAACGCTGTCACGTGCATAATGCGGCCTGGCAAACACTCCACGTTCAAGGAGCAAGATGCTTGCTCCTTGGTTGGTGGTTGGATGAATGCACAGCAGGCTTTGGGGAGAATGGCCCAAACTAAGGTGGAGAGAGAGGTGAGTTTATGCCAGATTACCTGGTAGGGCAAGGGTGTTCAAACTCCCGATAGTCCCTGACACACACACACACACACACACACACACACACAGACTGAGCCAGGAATCAGCTCTCCCTCAATGGCTTCCTGACTTCTGATTGGATCAAATAAAGGCCCACTGTGTGTGCAGACCAGTGACAGGACTCCTGGCTGGACAGGAAGCACACTCAGGCCCCTTCACCATAGGAGTAAGAAGGATGTTGACCCCCTGGAAACAGCAGAGCCTCATTCAGCATCCCCTGATCCCAGCATTCACCTGGCAATCAGTTCACAGGTGACTTGGATCTGGCCTCCACCAAGGCTGGTCTTGTGGGAACCCCTGAGAAGCACTACTTCTCCTCCCAGGCCTGACCAAGGGATAGGATGAAGGCAAGGGAGGGTGGGGGGCCTCCTGGCCATCAGCCATGGAAGCTTCTGATTCTCTGAGTTAATTCAAGAGTCTTCATGTCTCCTGCTGAGCAGCTGAAGAGCCCTCTGGAGCCTCTTTTCAACTGAAAACAGTAATTTGCAAGAACTCACCATGCCTGGAGCAGAAGGCCTTTCTCACAGCCCAGAGCCAGTGGGGCCACTCTGAGGCTCCACAGCTGCTCAGGCTGGTGGCTGGTGGGAGGGTCTGGGCTGAGGATGGGAGGGGGACATCTCAACAGCGCCCTGGGATGAGCTGGGGCTTTGACAGTGAAGCAGCAGCAAGGGTGCCATGTCTTGTGTCTTAGCCCTCTAGGCTGGGGGCTTAAACAACACACATATATTTTTCATAGCTCTGGAGTCTGGGCAGTCCAAGATCAAGGCGCCAGCAGATCCAGTGTCTGTGGAGGACCCGATTCCTGGTCTTCTCACTGTGTCTTTCCATGGCAGCGAGAGAGAGAGAGAAAGCGAGCGAGAGAGAGAGAGACAGAGAGAGAGAGAGAGAGAAAGAGAGAAGCAAGCTATCTCCTGTCTCTTCTTGCAAGATCTCTAATTTCATTCATGACCTAAACACTTCCCATTGAAGATTAGGGCATTAGCTTGTGAATCCGGGGGGACACAAACTTTCACACCATAGCACCTGGTGTGTTAGCTTCCTAAAGCTGCTGTAACAAATTACTGCAAACTGGATGGCTTAAAGCATCAAACTTTATTCTCTTACAGCTCTGTGGGACAGAAGTCCAAAATCAAGATAGTGGCATGGTTGGTCCTCTCGGGAGGCTCTGAGGAAAAATCTGTTCCGTGCCCCTCTTCCAGCTTCTAGCAGTTGCTGGCGATCTTTGGCATTTGCTGGCTTGTAGAGGTGTAACCCCAATCTTTTTCTCTGTCTTCATGTGGCATTCTTTCTGTGTGTCTGCATGTCTCTGTTTTCTTTAATAAGCACACTAGTCACTGAATTTAGGGCCCACTTGAATCCAGTACGTCCTCAACTTAACTAGTTACAGCTGCAAAGACTCTATTTCCAAATAAGATCCAATTCTGAGGTTCCAGATGGACATGGAATTTTGGGGGACACTCTTTAGCCCAGTATATCTGGCACTGAATGCCACCTGCTGCTGTGTAATCACAGACAAGTGCCTTAACCTCTCTGATCCTGTTTCTTCATCTTTAAATAGGGCTAAAAATAGAACTTTTGTGATAATTGGGTGTGATGACAAAGTATAGCAAGTGATCATGAGCACAGACCCTGGCAGGACCTAGTCTGCCACCTACTTGCTGTGTGACCTTGAACAAGTTACCTAACCTCTCTGGTCATCCATTCCCCTGTCTGTAAGGTGTGAATATTGAAAGAGATCATGGTCCTCCTTCCTCTCCCATAGTCCCAGCTTCTTAGAGGTCTCTGACAGCCCTCTAGGGTCCAAGGGAGCCCTCAGGATTTCCAAAAACCCTAGAAATGATATATTAACTCTCAACAATGGTGCAGCTCTGTGCTTTTGGCTGGATTTGAACGGACTGAATGCAAAGCCTATTCTTTCTCAAGACAAGTAGAATTCCTTGTCAATAATATTTGTCAGTGTTTCTGATAGTATTTCTTTTTTGTTTAAGAATAAAAAGAATTCTTATTTAAAATCATACAGTTTGACAAAATTCTTCCCAAATATTTACCTTTATTTTACAAGCAGGTACACTGAAGCCCAGAGAAGAGAAGTAACTTGCCTAAGTTCACACAGCTGGTTAGAGGTGAAACAGGGATTTGAATTCAGTCTGTTTGACTCCAGGATGGAAACTGTTAATCCAGCTGTTTAATCACCTCAGTAGACCATAAACTATAGAGCAGAGAAGTACAATATGAGCCATATATATAACCTAAAATCTTCTAGAAGTTATGCGGAAAAAACGAAGAAGGAACAGGTGAAATTAATTTTGATAATATATTTAATCTATTAGATCTAAAATGTCATTTCAACGTAAGTGTGAAGCATTATTAACGAGATATTTCACTTCTTTTATTCATATAGAGATTTAAAAATCTGATGTGTATTTCCATGTCCAGCACACCTTACTGCAGTCTTGCCATATTTCAACAGCCATACGTGGCCAGTGGCCACCATAATAAATGGCGTAGTTCCAGCGATATGGATGTCTGTGCATTTGCAGAGCTGGAAGACTAGGTTCTTTTGGCTCCAAATGAAGATGCACCACCGACCTTCCTGGGCGGGAGGTAAGAGATTTCAGTGACTTATGTCTCTGTCACCCAGACTAGTCCAGGTACCCAGTGATTCATTTCATGGGCACAAAAGCCCCAGCCTCTCCCACCTTAGCACAACCTTACCCTGGCTGAGGGCTTTGTTTGCTCTGAAGCCGGCCTGGTCTCATGTGGACCTTTGAGCCCAGCCTTAGCCCAGGGACCTCTGTGGATCAGAACTAGCCCTGCAGGGATGCCTAAAACAGCTTCTGCAAAAGCCCACAGGACCAAAATCCCGTGACTTGCTTTGAGTCCCAGCTCAGCCATTCCTAGCTGGGAGAACTTGCTACCATTCTGTAAAATCAGGGTCGGAAGAATACTTCGTCCTTCACAGAGTTGACAGGAGGATCAAGTGGGGCTCCATAAGAATCACTTTTATCTCTTGAACACTGGCATCATGTCAGACATTGACTAAGCGTGTTACCCAGAACTGCTATTTTTATTTCCATTGTATAGATAGGGTCACTGAGTCTCTGAGAGGTGAAATAAGTTGCCCAGCAGCACACAACTAGCAAGTGATGGATTCAATGATCATAGATCCTTTCTCAGAGGGTGACTGTGGGACTTAGATAAATTAGTAAATTAAATTAAAACACTTAGAAGAGTAACAGGCAATAGATTTTTGGTCTCATTATCATCATCGTCATCATTATTGTCAATATCATCATCCCTGCCATCATCATTAGCATTAATATTTACATCATCACCATCATCATCGTTGTCTTGTCACTGTCTTTGTCATCACCGTCATCAACGTCATCATGATCACTTATATTCCTGTTTCTCTCTCTGTGTGTAGGGAGTACACAGCATAGTGCTGGACCTGCATTAAGTGACTTTCCTAACTTAGCTAAGCAGTAAATTGTGCTAAAACTAACCCATAACAGAAAAAAAAATAAAGGTAAGGCTGAAAGGTGGTTCTTGTTTGGAAGACACACATACAAGCTCACACACATATATCCAGGACATTTTCTTTGGCTAGAGAACACTGCCAGCATACAGCTTTGAGAATGCCTTTGGGGAGAGAAAAGCAAGCTACCTGCCACAGGTTCTGCGGGGCTTATTCTCCCCTTTCCAGTACAAGAAGGCTTTGGGAGCACAGCCTCTGCCTTCAGCTTCTTGGCCACCCTGTGGGGAAGCTGCCAAGTAAAATAACCTCCCTTGGGTCTTTAATGTGCTGCTCAAAGAGCAAGGACCTTGTTTGGGGTGTTATATCAACACTGCCAACCAAATTTACAGAGTCACTGCCAGTCAAGC
This sequence comes from Colobus angolensis palliatus, assembly GCF_000951035.1. Lineage (NCBI taxonomy): Eukaryota > Metazoa > Chordata > Mammalia > Primates > Cercopithecidae > Colobus > Colobus angolensis. Next base: position 19,403,269 of record NW_012110919.1, on the reverse strand, counting down.
TCTGGGCAAAACCAACAGTGTGCTCTTTGGCTACCTTTCCTCTCACCCAGGGAGGTAGCCTCTCTCTGACTTCTTCATTCCTCCATCCATGACCCTGGAAAATTATCTTGTGCCCTGTTCCCCTACATGCTGCCAGTCTAATGAGATCGTTAAAGCCGGTGACTGTGGATTTTTATGCAGATGTTTGCATGTCAGAATCTTCCTAAACTCCAAGCTCTGGGTGGGCAGGAAACAGAGAGAGCCAAGAGTGGGATTTCAAGAAGGGGAGTGAATTTGGCACCACTCAAATCAGTCACAGATGAAGCCTCCTACCAGCTCACACTGACCTTTCAAACTTGATGTTTCTGTTGAGGCCCATGGACAGCCAAAGTTTGCAATTCTGTGCTCTCAGCAGAGCTAGGGGAATACCCTAGAACAGTGGCCCCCAACCTTTCTGGCACCAGGGACTGGTTTCACTGAAGACTATTTTTCCACGGACCCGGTGGTGGTGGTGGGGGATGGTTTCTGGATGATTCACGTGCATTATGTGTATTGTGCACCTTATTTCTATTATTATTACATTGTTACATACAATGAAATAATCATACAATTCACCACAATGCAGAATCAGTGGGAGCCCCAAACTTGTTTTCCTGCGACTATACGGACCCATCTGGAGGTGATGGAAGACAGTGACAGATCATCAGGCATTAGATTCTCATAAGGCGTGTGCAACCTAGATGTCTTGCATTTACAGTTCACAGTGGGGTTTGTGCTCCTATGAGAATCTAATGCCACCACTGATCTGACAGGAGGCAGAGTTCAGGCAGTTATGTGAGCAATGAGGAGCGGCTGTAAATACAGATGATATTTTGTTCACTGGCCCACTGCCCATGAGATCTCCCCATGAGATAGGTACTAGTCACAGTATCCCCATTTGACAAACAAGGAAACTGAGACACAGTGAGATTGATAAACTTGTCCAGAGTCATTCAGTAAATAAGTGGGATAACTAGGATTTGAACTCAGAAGTCTAAGGCTGTATAGGCACACGGAGGGACATCCCACACAGTCTTGGGATGGGAAGTCAGTCTTGGGATAAGAGATGTGTAGGGGTGACCTAATGGAGGAGATGGGGCAGGATAAAAGGGCATTTGAGGGAGACATGGAGATGGTGATCCAGGGAAGATATGTGACTTGCTCAAGGTTTCTGGCTGAAAAGTGGCAGAGCATGATCAGGATCCAGGACTTCTGCCTCCAATCCCGTGTTTCTACTACTTCTTCATACCCTTGACCTCATGAGCCCTGCCGTCTAACCAGCTAAGCTAAACCAGGGCTCAGCAGGAGCCCAAAATAGCTACAGCTTCCAGGCAAAATCAGTGCCGAGTCAATGTTGCCCCCATTCATCACTCTGACTTCAACCTTGTTATTTTCAGGCAACAGGGCACTGAGAATGAGTTGAGACAGAAAGAGAGAGAGAGAGAAAGCCTCCTTCAATCCTGCTGCATTGCTGAGTTTCTAATGGAAAATTTGTTATTTATTTGAATCAAACGATGGGACATCAGTTGATTGCACCCCAGGATCATTTTACCCCTCACCCTCTTCTAGCATTGATGCTCTCCAGAATCCACATTTCATCCAACAGTGGGGTTTGCATGGGGTTGATCCTAGACTCACCTCCAAAAATAGGTCCTGCCTAGCCTAAGCCAATCAACTTGGCCCATATCCCTCTCCCACCACAGTGATTGGTTCAGAAACAAGCAGGTATTTTAATCAGAAACAATAAGCCTTTGGCTGGGAGAGAAAGATTCCAGATTCTTGTGGATTTGGGCATCTGGGAGAAGTGAGTTTGGCCTCCTGGCACTATCTTGCTACTATCAGGGCAGCTGAAGCCTAGGGGAAGGTAGAGATGCAGAGAAACTAAGATCTCATGAGCTTTGTTTGAGCCTGGATCAAGCCATACCTGAAGTGATCCCTTGCGAATTTTGATGTCTGTGAGCCAAAATAAATTATTCTCTTTTTAGAAAGTCCACTTGAGTTGTGTTTTGGTCATTTTAAGCACACAAAAAATGTCTTCCTCAAGTTGTAACTGTTGCAGAATGACCACCTGGTTTTGGGCAGTGGAGAACACACCAGCAAACATCTGGAATAGAATGAAAATTGAGGAGTTGGAGTGGTGCGGGGGAGGGTCTTTCTGAAACAAAGATTTAGGATGATCATGAGTCCAAGAGGCAGAGTCAGCTCTGCAGAACATTTAAATGCAGCCTATGGCTTCCTCAAGAAAGAACAATTATAGTAATGATTTTTGTCTATTAAATACTTGGTTATTGTATTTTGTGCTTCATCTCATCTTATCATTCATATCACCATGTAAGGTTCAAATATCCCCATTTACAAGATGAACAAACTGAAACCCAGAGAGGAGAAGTGACATCCCCTAAAGCACACAGCAAAGAGTCCGGCCGCAGTGGCTCATGCCTATAATCCCAGCACTTTGGGAGGCCGAGGTGGGTGGATCATTTGAGGTCAGGAGTTTGAGACAAGCCTGGTCAACATGGTGAAACCCAGCCTCTACTAAAAATACAAAAATTAGCTGGGCGTGGTGGTGGGCACCTGTAGTCCCAGCTACTGTGGAGGCTGAGGCAGGAGAATCACTTGGACCCAGGAGGCGGAGCCTGCAGTGAGCCAAGATCATGCAACTGCACTCCAGCCTGGTCAACAAAGCAAGACTCTGTCTTAAAAAAAAAAAAAAAGGAAAAGAAAAAGAAAAAGAAAAGGAAAAAGAAAAAAACCCAAAAAACTGCAGCAAATAGACAGTGAAACTGGGCTGGGACATAGGTAGGTCTGACAGGGAATCTCCTGCCCCAACACATCACCACCTCCGTAAGACCAGATGCATGGAAGAGATCCTGCTTACTCTCTGGTGGATCAGATGTAGTATCTGTGCCCGTGAGCCAATGACAAAGTGTGTGAATTTCACCGGGACCACGTTCTCCATTTAACCTTGGCAGAATCCCAAGGGCAATAAACATTCCCCCAAAATGTCAAAGAACTTTGCTGAAGTCAACACAGGATTTTGCTTAGGAGCAGACACCCTAAGAATCTCAATGTAGAAATGTCTGGGATGTCCATTCCCACTGCTGGCATCAATCTTTAGACATAAGATTCATTAGATGACCCCATCACAAAACTACCAAGAGCAGAGTCATTTACTGAGGTCTACATTCACACTCACAGGACTCTGAGGCAGGTGCTATGATCATCCCACTGCACAAATGAAGGAGTTAAGGCTCAGAGAGTTGAAGTCACTGATCCAATATTACAGAGCTAGCAAAGCATTTGGACAAAGATCTGACTCTCAACCAGGAGGCTTTTCAATACATCAGTGTTTCTCAAAGTGTAGAAGCCATCTAAGCATAAGGAAAGTTCCAGTGTTAAATACCATTCTATCATAAAGTGAGAGAAGTATTCACTTTTAATTTTCTTTCAATATCTCTGATGACATCAATAAAAAAATCTCAGTTTGGTGCTAATAGAGCTTCAACACCTCTCAAATGCTTGCTAATCTGCCTTTACAACAGAGAGAGGCCGCAGGTGTAAAATCCCAGGCAGGTAATGGTGCCTGGCTAGAACTGATCTATCTTGTCTTGGTTTGGAGTGTTTGTAGTGATTAACCTCTATTTAGGGAAAGTCATATTGATTTCATATTTGCAGGTAAGTTAACTTCCTAAATAAACAATTTTTAGTAAAAAAGTAAATCAATTCCAAGAAAAATGGCAAATGTGGGAAAAATTGCGAGGCTGGTGTGCTGATGATTTAAGTTTGGGAGATGTCTCCACCTCACACTCAACTAAACTCCAAACTTCTGCCTCGTCAACTCAGCAAATGGGAGGGTCCCACATAGAAAAAACATGTAACCTTGGCACCAGCCCACACTGGGCTTGCTCTGTTGAAGACAAAATGCTGAGTAGGGTTGGTGCAGTGGCTCATGCCTATAATCCCAGCTCTTTGGGAAGCCAAGATGAGAGGGTCACTTGGACCAGAAGTTCAAGACCAGCCTGGGAAACATAGCAAGATCCTGTCTGTACCAAAAAAAAAAAAAAAAAAAGTAGACTCCTCTTTGGGGTAACAGAGCCTGGGTATGCACAATAGAAAAATCTTTGACCTTTAACAGCACCTGGAACCATGATTCCTCCCCTCGGAACCAAGAAGACTGGGACATGGCCAGGACCTGAACTCTGGAACTCTTTCAGAAGTGAGGGGTCTACTGGCCCAGAAGATCCAGGGTTAAAATCTGCCTCAACATACTTTACTGTAAATGGTCAAATTCAAAGCCCTTTAATCAGACCCTGCCAACCCACCACTCCTAAATCTTTTCCCTTGCCCTCTGATCCCTTAAAATTTGCTCCAGATCCCAAATTGGGGAGCCTGACTTCTGTCTCCTTGCCAGCCAGGTTTACAATAAAGTATTTCTTTTCTCAAAAACCAGTGCCATAGTTGTTGGCTTTTATGTGCATTGGGCAACAAGTCCATTTGTTGGTTAGCAAATGAGCCCACATGAAAAGTAGACTGGGTACCCCCTTTGTCCCCACCTTCTCCTACATCACGTCTCTCAAACCCACCAGGTCAGATGAGGCGTTCCTGGACTGGGATGTGAGGAGTTATTGGGCCTCCTTGTCTCCTAAGCATTGTAACCCACACAATGTGGAGACGCGGGCAGATCTGTTGGAGAGAAAGCTGTTGCGGGCAAGGATGCCATTCCTCAAGTTAGATTCAGGCTGGAGGACTGGTGTTGTCCACTGAAGCGCAACATTCACCTACCTAGGACCCTGCAATTCCACTCCTGGGTATACACCTACAAGAAATGAGTGCTTAAATCTCCCACAAGATTTGTACTAGAATGTCACTAGCACCTCTGTTCATTAGGATCCCAAACTGGAGAAAATCAGCCATGTGTCCTTCAAAAGGAGAAAGGATTAAAATCGAATGAACAAGAAAGAAACTGCTGATATATGCGACAACGTGAATAAATCTCACGGATATAACATTGAGCAAAGGAAGCCAGGCACAAAAGAAAAGACAGAGCAAGATCCCATTCATCTGAAGTTCAAGGACAGGCAAATTAATCTCTGGTGACAGGGGTATCAATTAGGAAGCAATGCAAAGAAACTTTCTGGAGTGATAAGAATGGCCTGTATCTTGACCTTGGCAATGGTTCCATGGCTCTGTAAGTTTGTAAAAATTTATTGATTTTGTACTTGACAGTATGTAAGGTATACCATTGTAGGAAGTTTACAAACGTCCCCATCTCTGCAAAAAAAAGATTTAAGATTAAACAACAGTATAAATAAGTGAAGGGCTACAGGTCTAGTGGTAATGCCAACCACTCTGTCATGGGTCCTGGGATGTAGAGAAGACAGTGACCCACTGGGATGTCAAAGGCAAGCAATCATTGATGCCACTATGTGTCATTGATTCATTCACCTTTCCAGGCATTCACTTACTCTTTTAGTATCTTTCCTTTTTTTTTTTTTTGTCCATGCTTAGTATATTAGTTTCCTATGGCTGCAGTAACATATGACCACAAACTTACTAGCTTAAAAAAAAAAGTAAGTTCATTCTATTCAGTTCTGAAAATCAGAAGTGTAAAATCAAGAAGTCTGCAGGGCTGGTTCCTGCTGGAGGCTTCAGGAAGAATCTGCTTCCTTGCTTTTCCAGCTTCTAGAAGCTGCTTGCATGCCTTGGCTCCTGGCCCCTCCCTTTCCTGCCTGCATTCCATCACTCCAACCTCTTCTTCTATCATCGCATCTCCTGCTACTGACTCAGGCCCTCCCTGCCTCCCTTTTATGAAGATCCTTGCAATGACAGGGGACCCATTTGGAGAATCCAGGATAATATCCCATCTTAAGATCCTTAACTCACTCACATCTGCCAAGTACCTCTTACTATGCTTAATGTACCATATTTGCAGGTTCCAGGCATTTGAACGTGGACAGCTTTGGTAGGGCAGAGGAGGATTATTCAACCCACCATACTTAGAAAGAAGGATGGTATAGACTTTTTCTTTTTTTTTTTCTTCTTTTTTTTTTGAGATGAAGTCTCGCTCTGTCGCTCAGGCTGGAGTGCAGTGACGCGATCTTGGCTCACTGCAAGCTCCGCTTCCTGGGTTCATGCCATTCTCCTGCCTCAGCCTCCTGAGTAGCTGGGACTACACGCCCGTAATTTTTTTTGTATTTTTAGTAGAGACGGGGTTTCACCGTGTTAGCCAGGATGGTCTCGATCTCCTGACCACCTCGTGATCCGCCCACCTCGGCCTCCCAAAGTGCGGGGATTACAAGTGTGAACCACGGCGCCCGGCCACAGGGCAGTACTTCTGAGCATTATTTAATGATGGGCTTTTGATTTGAGCTCACATCATAGTAAGCTCATTGAGTTCTAAGACTCATTTCATGACTTCATACTGAATTCCTGAGTGTGTAGTTGAAACAGATAATTTTCAGCAATTGGCAGAATCCTCATATTGGTTCTCTGGCTGATAGATTAAAGGCTATTATGTCAGGCAAGACCAAGGGGAAGCACCTGAAACTCCTAGTCATTCCCAAAACCTTAAACCAGGTTCTATTCTATGTACCTAGGGATAACACAGAGATTAATGCCACCATGAGAGACTTGACTCTCGAGTGAGGATTCCTATTACATCGCCATTAAATATTGCAGTTTAAGTAGTGCAAGAGACAGATGAGTTTCAGAGAATGGCAGCAGATTATGGATTATTTTCAGTTTAATCAGACAGTGAGTGCAATTGCAGTTGCTATTCCAAATGTTAGTCTTAAATGAATTAAAACAGAAATCAAGTAAGGATTATCAAATGAACCAGAGGTGAGGACCTAGGTCATAAGAAACAAGTGAAAAAGGGAAAGAGAGCAAAAATCTACCCCATTGTCTGGTTCCTTTTTAACCCAAAATAACTAGAAAGAAAGCTTTTTACTAGAGGGAAGGAGTGATTACATTCTGGGAGGGAAGGGATACAAAAGAGAAGCTGGCAAGTGACTTTTATTGCAACTTCTATTCCAAATGCAGTATATTTCAAATATTTTCTGCCCCACTTTCCCTTTCCTCTCATTTATATATGTGTTATACTGCTTGTCATTGTCCCACGGGTTATTGAGGCTCTACTCGTTATTTTAGCTCCTTTTTCTCACTGAGTTTCAATTTGAGTAATTACCACTATGCTGCACAATCACTATTGTGATCTTTTCTTCTGCACTGTCAATCTCCTGTTAGGCATACCCAGTGAAGTTTTTATTTCACTTATTGTATTTTTTGTTCTAGAATCTGCATTTGGTTCATTTTAATACTTTTCATGACTCAATTTAGATTCCTCATCTTTTCACTTATGTTCATCTTTTTCTTTATATTTTAAATAAATTTTAACAAATGTTTTAATGCCTTTGCCTGCTACAGGCTCACATTTTACTATTTCTTCTCATACCTAATAATTTTTAACTGTTTTCTGGTATCATGGATATATTGTAAGGAGTCTACTATCCTTTCAAGATAACAGGAATGTTTGATTTAGTTCTGAAAGGCAGTTTTGTCCTGGCAGATGAGCTGGATCCTTTGGAGGCTTGTTTTCAGTTGTTTTCTAGAGTGCACTTTCAGTTCTAAGACTGCCTTGTTACTAACATGTAACCATTCTGAGGACTCACTTAAACACCTGGGTTGTTCAGTGTGTTCTCTCTACTCTGAGTCATTGGGAATCTTATATCTCCCAACACCGGGATCTTTGTTCAGCTCGTAGACCCCTTACTAGTTATCTTTTGCCAGATCTCATTTTAACTCCCCCTGTTCACGCACAGTTAGTATCTGAACAAAAAATGTAGGGGACCCCTAGGCAGATTTCTGGATCACTTTCTATGAACCGCTGTCTTCCATTTGGTATCTTGCCCTGCAGTCTCCATCCATTTTAACAACCTCATTTTTCTTTTTCTGTTGATATATTGCCTCAATACTCTGCAAAATACAGATAGAAGAAGAAAGGCGATTACTGCCAGTACAATTATAAAGTTTTGAGCAGAAAAAGTTAAGAGAGGAACAGAAAATTCAAATATGCAAATATGGACATCATACAGTAAAAGGGAAATATGGATAGGTGAGGTTTCTGGTGTATTTGTTACAAAGTAGGCAAAGAGCCAGAGACCTGAATGAATGATGAGGCATAGCAGTTATATTGTTAGTTCTGTCATGTAAAAGGATTCAGCTATCTGCAGTTTTCCTCTGTAATTGCCATAGCTATAGATCAATATAGTTACAATGATATTAATTATAACTATTTTATCAATTTTTGACAATAAAGTATTATATGCTATGAAAACAAGAACATATAGACTTTTTCTTTTTTTTTTTCTTCTTTTTTTTTTGAGATGAAGTCTCGCTCTGTCGCTCAGGCTGGAGTGCAGTGACGCGATCTTGGCTCACTGCAAGCTCCGCTTCCTGGGTTAATGCCATTCTCATGCCTCCACCTCCAGAGTAGCTGGGACCACAGGCGCCTGCCACCACACCCGGCTAATTTTTTGTACTTTTAGTAGAGACAGGGTTTCACCGTGTTAGCCAGGAGGATGGTCTAGACTTTTTATGAGCTCAGACTTGGGAATCAGATCAGACCCATCTGGATTCAAATACTACTTATTAGTGGTATCACTTAGCTGATGACCTACCACTTATTAGCTTCATGTCCATAGGAACACGATTCAGCCTCTCTTGAAGCCCCAGTTTTCCTGCCTATACAATGAGGTATCACTCTACTTCCTCTGGGTTTTTTGCGGAAGTAAGTGAAGTGATGTTTAAGGCAGTTAGAGAGACCGGCACAAGGTACAGGCTCAGCAGACAGCCTGTGCATGCAGTGATATCTTAAGAATGAATGATATTGATGGAAACAGCCATTTACCAAGTCCAGGGTACTTTGCTACCCAGGTCTGTCGGACTCCAGAATCCATCAGAAACTGTTCTGGAAGGGCCTCCAGGTCTGAGCAGAGGTCGTTTGGAGAGAGAAAAGAGAAGGCCTTACTCCCAGCCCCTCCAGAAAATGGAGGAAATGCATTCTCCAGGATGCTGAGAAGAGGGTCCGAGCCCCGTTCCTCTCCCCAGCAGGGAATAAACATCCGAGCTTTTCTGGTGGCTGCCTGTCATTTATCAGAGATGGAATTTCCTTGGCACTTTGGGAAAAACAGATGCCAAGATGCAGAAAGAAATAGATTTTTTTCTTTCCCCCAAAAGTAGAACTTGGCTCATACATGTGTGGGGCACATTGATACAAATGGAATGAGAAAGCTCTGGGAGCCCTGGGGACTGAGGGTGTTGCTTGCATCTGAGTGTGAAATGGGTTGAGGGGCTGGGGATCCCCCAGCCCATTTTCCAAGGCATATGTGCTTGATTATTCCACCCGTGAGTCTGAAGGGAGCTTGGTGACCCCTCCCTCTGAACAGGCAGGATTCCAAGAGCTTCTGGAGAGATGTGAGCCTGCAAGGAAGATTCTGAAGAAGCCCAGAGGAGGAAATGAGAAGAATGTGGCCAATGTCTTCAGGCTTGGAAGAGAATCTGAGGTCACCGGTCCCTCTGCCGTCCTTCCTTTCCACCCTCACCAGTAATCTATGGCCAAGGGCAGGCCTTAGCATGGACGGTCTACCATCTTACCCCATCTCTGCCACTTGGCTTCTGTGCAACGTTGGGCAAGTGACTTCTTCCCTCTGTGAGCCTCATTGTCCCCATCTGTAAAGTGGGGAGGATGGTGATGCATGGGCCATGGTGAGGGCTTGAGATGACAGTGCACAGTGAAGCCATGGTAAAACCTGCATGCAAGGGGTCTCATTCATTATTCTGATCAGGTGGAGTTTTTGTTTTACAGATAAGGGCATTGATGGCCCAGAGTGGGAAAGCAACTCACCCACATCACACAGCCCAGCTGTGTGCTGGGTTCTGACCCATTCTGGACCCACCACAAGCTTCCCAGGCATCACAGGACTGAACGTGCTGGTCATAGGAATGACAGAACAAGAACTATGCAGTGAGCACTCTCTTTCTGCTGGGCTCTGTGCTAAGCCGGGCTGCCAACAGAGTACCACAAACCAAGTGGCTTAAACAACAGAAATTTATTCTCTCCTGGTTCTGGAGGCTGGCAGTCAGAAGTCAAGGTGTTGGCCGGATTAGTTCCCTCTGGGGGCTGTGAGAGAATCTGTTCCAGGCCTCTCTTGAAGCTCCTGGTGGTTTGCCAGCAATCTTTGGCATTCCTTGGCTCACAGAAATACCACCCTGATCTCTGCCTTCCTGTTCCCATGTCCTTTCTCCTGTGTTCAAGTCTGTGTGCAAATTTTCCCTTTTTCTAAGAACACCAGTCACATTGGATTAGGGGCCCACTCTACTCCACTATGACTTCATCCTAATTTAACTAATTCCATCCGCAATGACCCTGTATCCAAATCAAGTCACATTCTGAAGTCCTGGGGGTTAGAACTTAAACATATGAATTTGGAGGGAGGAATACAATTCAACCCTTTATGGACCCTATATGCATTATGATATTTTCTTATAACAGCTCTGCAAGGTAGATTGGAATCAATATTTCTATTTTACAGATGAAGAAAGGGAGGTTCAGAGAGCTGAAAAACTCCCCTAAAGCCACATATACAATGTGTGTGGTGGCAACACCAAGATTTAAACATCAGGTTGCACCTTCCCACATTTCATTCTCTCTACCACACACCTGCCAGCCTCCAAACACATGCTTTCATCTGTCATCCCAATAATACAGTTAGGTGACTTCTGTTATTATTACCACTTTACAGGTGAGGAAACTGAAGCTCAGGGAGGTGATGGGACAAGGCCAACGTTGCAAAGCTTGTCAATGGCAGAGCTGGGATTTGAATGCAGGCACCTGCCTCCTGAGTTTGTGCTCTTGACAATTTCACCCCTCTCCAACTGAGAAATCCTGGGTGTGCTGCACCACACAGTATAGCACAATATAATACAGTATATTGTGTTGTATTATCTATCACATCATATATCATGTCTGACATGGTTTGGATCTATGTCCCCACCCAAATCTCATAGTCAATTGTAATCCCCAGTGTTGGAGGTGGGGCCTGGTGAGAGGTGATTGGATCACGGGGGCCGATTTCTCTCTTGGTGCTGTTCTCGTGATAGTGAGTGACTTCTCATGAGATCTGGTTGTTGTTTAAGTGTGTGGCACCTCCCCCGCCAGCCTCTCTTGCTCCTGCTTTGGCCATGTAAGATGATCCTGCTTCCTCTTTGCATTCCGCTATGATTCTAAGTTTCCTGAGGCCTCCCCAGAAGCCAAGCAAATGCCAGCATCATGATTCCTCTACAGCCTGCCTAACTATCAGCCAATTAAACCTCTTTTCTTTATAAATTACCCAGTCTCAAGTATTTCTTTACAGCAATACAAGAACAGACCAATACAATATACTATCTTGTCATATCCTATAGCTACGGAGTAACTAGGGTGGGATTTAAAGTAAGCTCTGTCCACCTCAGACTGCAGGCTCTGAAGTGACTCCTTAGAATCAGCCCATCCCACCAACCAAACCTGCAGAACTCACAGCAATGGTTCATTTTCACGTTGGGTCTTGAAAAAAGCTCACCTTCAGAAGCTACCCTTGGCAGCCTCTAAAGGCCAAGCAGCCACACTCCTCATCCCGACAAGCTCCTAAATTAACTATGAAGCTGTAATGATGTAACATGGCTCTCATGTTATCATACCGTGTCTAATATCTCCACGAAGGCCCCTGGAAGAGCCCTGGTTGGGCAAATTCCCTTTGTCTCAGCACATGGGGAAACCTCAAGAGCCCTCACAGCCAGAAATACCCTCAACAGTACTGAACTGTACTGTTGGTTGCCAGGGGCAGATTGTACAGGAGAAAAGCCAACGCTGAGAAAAACAAATGACGGCAAGGACCATCCTCCCATGCCTGCATTCCCCAGCAAGAGATGCTGCAGGGGCTTTCCGGGGCAAGGAGAGAGATTCCTCCCTTGGGCAGAGCCAACTCATAGTCGAAGAGCAAGAATAAGAATTCCTCATGCTCAGGTGAACCCAAGAAGTTGCAGTAGGGATTTCAGAACATCACTAGCTCATTTGTTTCAGCAAGACGGCCATTCATCAATCTATGAGAGTTCATTGAGCATCTATTGATGTGCCAGGCTCTGTGTGCTGGGAATGCAGATATGAACAAAACAGAGTCTTACCCTCCATGGGGGTCACGACTGAGTGGCCAGAGGCATAACACTGTAGTACTATGGAGCCCTAACTTAGCCACTTTGCTCTCTGCCTTGGTTCTCTCATCTGTGGAATGGGCATACTGTGAGTAGTTTCTCTCACAGCGCTGTTGTGAGAACTAAATGTGTCACTATAACAAAAGAGGCTTAGGACAGAGTCTGGTGTACTGAAAGCATGACAGGCACACTGGCTATCAGCACCAGCATCATCACCAGGGCTGTGATGGGGAAGCAGCAAGGACTAAGGAAAGCCAGCTGGAGAAAGAGGTGTCAAGAGTGATACCTGAGAAGATGATGTCATATTAAGAAAAGGAAACCAGGTGGAGAACAGCCAGGGCAATCTCCGGAGGTGGGACAGGGTTGTGTCCCTTTCAGAGACACAGAAGAGGCTATGATGGCTGGAGCACAGTGAGCTTTGATTTTATTCTAGGGGCCACAGAAGGTCTTTAACCATCAGATGTGTGTTTCCAGGAAGAACTCTGGCTGTAGTGTGCAAGATGTTACAGAATCCAGGCAAGAGACAGATGGCTTGGATCAGAATAGCCAGAGGTGAAGGTACAAGCATTAAAGACACAAAGAGGGTAATGTCGGCTCCACGAGGGCGGGGAGGCATCTGTTTTGTTCACCATTGTACTGCCAGTGCCTGGCACAAAGGGGGTGCTCAGGTAATACTTGTGGCTTGAGTAGGCATGGAGGGCGAGGGAGAGGGAGGACTTGAGTATGATGACTTGGGCAGTCAGCAGGATGTCAGGGAGGGATGCAGGGCTGGGACAGGAGACCCGGGAGTCCCCTGGGATATAACATCCCTGTTTATTCTGCTGTGAGAGAAGCATCATTGCCTCCTCTATCTTCTAGAGATGAAAATGGAGACTCAGAGAGACAAAGCAACTTACCTGAGATCATACAGCACAGAAGGGGCACATATTGGGCCTTGCATCTAGGGCTGTTTTGGTCACTCCTTACCTGGCCCAATGGCCCTGTGTGTAAGGAACTCCCCCCAGGGACTTGTCATAGGGGAAAGGATGGGAACACGCTCAGCCTAACACCAGGTTGTATTTCACTGCTGAGAGCCCCAGGCTCTTCTTCAGAGTGAAACCTTGCAGCCAAGTTAAAGGGTGGCCTTCATTGCTGGCTGTGTCTCAGCGGTGTGCTCTGAACTCGAACCTCTCCTACTCTCTCCCTTTGTGGCTGCTATCACCCACGCCTCTCCAGGGGCAACTTAATCTCTGGGTGTCCAGTTCTCTGACATGCTCCAGAAGCGAGGTCAGTAGGGTGAATTGCAGCATTAGCATAAATTATTGACCCAGAGGTGTATGGCCACTGAAGGACTTTATGTGTAGCCCACACTCGGGCTCACAGCCTCAGACATTCCGTAAGTATAGGCTGTGCAGAGAACGCAGAAGGAATCTGCCGAGTGTAGGATGTTGGCTGACGTGGTATCAGCCTCAGACAGCCTGTAGTGGCTGGGTGTTTGCGTGGCCTCAAAGGAGCCTCCCACAAGTTATGAGATAATTTCCAAAGGAATTCATTTGTATTTGATTTCCCCAAATTTTTCTCTCTTTCTCATTTCAAGCAGGTGGACAATTTTGTTGTGACCCTCAGCCCCAAGAATATATTTGCAGGGCAGGAGACAGTGTTTGCAGGAAGCCAGTCTAGAGTCACAAACACAAATGTCTACCAGGGCAAAGGAAGGGAGAGGAGGCCGCTCGCAACATGATGAGGAAAAACAAATGGAGGAGCTCACCCAACTCTGGGTAGAGGACTTGGGGGAGACAGCAGCTGGCACTCAGCTCTAGCCCATGGTTGCTTGGAATATCCATAAGAGAATTTGGACATCTGGGTTTTCATAGAAAATATTCAACTTTTTAAATCTTGGAAGTTAAAGTAATTAATTTAAAAAGATACAAAAAAGGGAAAACTGTGGGGAGGGTAAGAAGATCAGTCATGGCCAGCAGCTCTGGGGGTAGGAGAGAAATAGGTGGGGCCCAGAGGATTTGGGGGCCATGAAACTCTTCAGTATGACACTGTAATGGTGGACACATGTCATGACACACTTGTCAAAACCCAAAGACTGTGCAACACGGAGTGAACTCCAATGTAGGCCATGAACTTTAGGTAAAAATAATATATCAATATTGGTTCATCAGTGGTGCCAAATGACCCTCACTAAGACCAGATGGTCATATAATAGTGGAGTGAGGGACAGAGTGGAAAGAGTATATGGAGGAACTCTCTGTACTTTGCTATTCAATTTTTCTGTAAACTGAACACTGCCCTCCAAAATAAAGTCTATTATGACAAACAAAAAGCAAACAAACAAACAACCAAGAAGCCACAGAGAAACATCTGGGGCCCTCATTCAATTTTACCACTGCCTGTTTGCAAATTCTGTTGAAAGCTCATTGATGAGCTTATGGGGTGGGGTCCTGGGGAGGAGAGTGGAGGTGAGAAGGTGATTTATCTGGGACCGGGAACAGGCCAGAGGTTCCAAACAAGTCTTGGCAGTGCCTGAGGGAAGCATCTAGACACATAGTGCCAGAAATACCAATGTGGGCAGAGCTTCGCCTGTTGCTCCAAGCTTGGCTCAGAAGAGCAGAGTTTCTAGACTTGGTGGAAACATGCTGGATGGCTAGTTAGGGTTTGGTGGTGACCAGGGAGATATTCAGCCATCCTGGGAGCAGAGGAGCCTCAGTAATGACTGAAATTAGAGTTTTTCTATAACTCAGTAGAGACTCCAAGTCGAATTTGACTTAATTTAAAAAGATTCAAGAAAGTTGGCATTTCTGGTACACCTGCATTTGTGGGCTTAAATAGATTTCTTGAAACCCACAACCCACACCTGTCCACCTTAGCGGAATTCAACAATCTGTCAAACCAGATTTTTTAATGTGTTGGCTCCTTAAATATATAGACGAGGTAGGATTTCAACCCATTCTTAGAAAGGCTCTGCTCAACAACCCAAGGTCATCCCTCTACTACTGGGTCCCGCTTATGGGGAAATGAACACTTATGAAGACCCTACTATGCACCAGCCAGTACATGGGTATTTATGCTAAACAGTTATAACTGCTACTATTGATTGGGTGCTTACTATGTGCTGAGCTATCCTGACTTGTTAACCTGTGAGTTAAACCCATTGTACAGAGGAGGAAACAGCTCAGAGGTACTAAATGGTGGGTTGAGGTTGCCTGGTGCTAAGTGGTGGGGCCAGGACACGGACCTGGGCCTGCCTGGTTTCAGAGCACGTGTTCCTCCCGCTCCTGTTTGTGAAGAACCAAATCTACTGCCTTCATCTTCTCACCATCTGACAATCTATTCACACAACGCAAAGCCAAATAAAAATTATATTTTTTGCTCACGTGAGATTTTTAGAGTTTTGGCAAGCATTTAGGAAGCATCTGACAAACACTTTCAAAATATTACATTTGAACAATATTTGAACTGCAGCAGATGGCTTGTTGGTATGTGTGTGGGGGGCACAGCCTGGGCAGTGTCGATGTATATTTCAAAGAGCTCAACATGCCACTTCCTATGTGGGGTCTCCAACAGTTCTCTACGTCTTTTGAATAGCCTGGGAGAGGTCGGGAGTCTTTTCAGATCATCTTCATCTTCCCAGACAATATGGGAGGCAGAATGATAACAATAGTATTTGACATTCTTAATATTTATGGAGCTATGTGCCAGGCACTGGGCTGTGCTCTTTGCATAGATTATCTCATTTAAATCTCACCACAGACCTACAGAGGAGGTACTATTCTTTTTTTTTTTTTTTTTTTTGAGGCGGAGTCTCGCTCTGTCGCCCGGACTGGAGTGCAGTGGCCGGATCTCAGCTCACTGCAAGCTCTGCTTCCTGGGTTTACGCCATTCTCCTGCCTCAGCCTCCCGAGTAGCTGGGACTACAGGCGCCCGCCACCTCACCCGGCTAGTTTTTGTATTTTTAATAGAGACGGGGTTTCACCGTGATAGTCAGGATGGTCTCGATCTCCTGACCTCGTGATCCGCCCGTCTCGGCCTCCCAAAGTGCTGGGATTACAGGCTTGAGCCACCGCGCCCGGCCCAGAGGAGGTGCTATTCTTATCCCCATCATCTGGATAAGAACACTGAGGCTCAGAGAAGTGATATAAACTGCCCAAGGTCACAAAACTCACAAGTGGTAGGGCTGGGATTTGAACCTAGGTCTCTCTGACTCACAGAGATCACATACCCACCACCAAGATTCCTGGGGTCTTCCAGTCGTAAGCAGGGCCTTTCAGTCAGTGTTGACCTCTTGGGACTATCATAAGAATCATACTGCCATTTATTCTGTCAGTCAGTCATTCAACAACCAGAAAATGTATCGGATCCTTATTCTAGGCTTGATAAGACACACGCGGCTGAATAAAATTTTGTCTCCCCACTGAGAGCCATGATTGGTGTATGCATATGGTACTAGCTGTGCATCAGGAAGAACAGTAATTCTGGTCCTGGGGTACAGGGTCTGCCATCATGCCCTTAACAGTACTCCCATACACCAACTCTCCTCCATCCATATCAAAACTTACCTGTCCTGTGTCCCATTCTTCCACTTCCAACATACTAATATGCTAATAGCAAAACCTTATCATATCTAAGCTGGAGTGAACCTTAGGAATTGTCCCCATTATATAGATGAGGAAACTGAGGCCCCACAAAAGAATGTGACTTGGCTGAGGTCACAGAGCAGATCCAGAACCAAAACCCAGGTCTCCTCACTCCTCTTTCAGAATTCTTTCCACAATATTACCCTGCAGCTGCAGGCTGGGATCTGGGGCGTTCTCACCATGTCTCACGTGGTACTTCTAGGTGGTACACAGATAAACTCTTCTTAAAATGTCAATAGCTATGTAATTATTTTAACGGGAATAGTTACAAAAATCATAAGTGCCCATCACACCTTGATTGCATATGTATTACTGCTTAGAATGAAGCAATAATAAATAATGAGTTCATCTGGATTCATGAAAAATATGCAGCTCTGGGAAAGTTATTGAAGATAGATTAATAAATGCTGAAGTTTGCAGACTTTATTAGTACGAAAAAGAAATGCTATTGGAGGTGATTCTGGACTCCTGTGCACGACAGTGGGAAGATGTCTTTCCTCTGAGAAGCTTCCTGGAACCCTCTTGTGGCAAGTAGAATGCTGTCCCAAAGATATCCATGTCCTAATCCCCATATCCTGTGAATATGTCACCCATTAAGCAAGCAAAAGGGACTTTGCAGATGTGATTAAGCTAGGAATCTTGAGACGGGGAGATTATTCTGGATTATCTCATGGATACAACATCATCCCAAGGGTCCTTATGAGGGCAGCAGGAGGGTCAGAGTCAGAGAAGGAGACATGACAACAGAAACACAGCCCAGAGGGGTACAATTGCTGGCTTTGAGGACGAAAAGGGGTCATGAGCCGAGGGATGTGGGTAACATCTAGAAGCTGGGAAAGGCAAGGAGCCAATTTTCCTCTGGAGCCTTCAGAAGGAACTCAGTCCTGCCAATATCTGGATGTTAGCCTGGTGAGACCCATGTTGTACTCCTGACCTTCAGAACTGTAGTAGAATAATGTGTGCTGTTTTAAGCCATCGGGTTTGTGGTAATTTGTTACAGCAGCTATTGGAAACTAATACACCCTTCGCAACTCTAGGACACCATCTACCCACTCTGAGGACACTCAGGGGGCCCTGAACTTCCCTCCTGGTGCCTCTGCTTTCTCTAATCCAGTAACAACAGGAATACCTTCAACTTAATGCTTTACAACCATGTGTTCAGCATCACACTTCATCTAGACTAAGAAAACCCTTCCAGTAGCATTAAGGCAAGCAGAACCACCACCACCTCCATTTCTCAGATCTGTCTGCTGTCTTCCATTTGCCCCTCCAGACATGCTCTCCCCCTTCATCTGCCCTGCTGTCTACCTGGAGGTGGCCTGGGGGAACCACATCAATGAGCTTTCTGCTTCCCTGACCTCCACTAGAGTTCGGCAAACAGGATGCCCTGGCAGGATATTGGAGGCTGGGTCAAGGATGTTCAGGGCATACATTTCTTTCCCCATCACCTCTCCCTCGGTGGAGCCACCAGGGCTGGCTGAGCCCCTCTAGCAAAGAACATGGCACTGCAGGTGACCCTCTCCATAGAGCTAATTTTTCTAGGTTTCTGCACTTTGTCTCTCAGGCTTGGGGGTGATAACAGCTCCCCACTACTGCTAACTCTGGGAAGCTGCACCATCACTTGTGATTTTCCCACATCCTGCCCCTATGGTTATAAGCCTTCACTCTTACCAGCATCCCCACTGATATTGCAGAAAATGCAGATGCAGCACAGGCATGTGCCATCACTTCCAAGGTCAGGAACCAATAAGGGGTAGAGACAGTGGTGGAGGCTCAGTCTGTCTAAAACCCTCCGCCAGAGGTTGCCAGGATGGCTCATGGAGTGTGGGCTACAGAGAGCCACAGAGCACAGGTTTTATTTAATTATTTTCTTGACTTGAATTCATCACTAACATTGAGCCAGTGGCAGCTTTTAAATACAAACCCAGGCTCTAGGGCTCTTGAAAGATAAAATGATCCGCACCATTCTAAGTGCTTTCTGTGTCAACTTCTTTAATCCTCACAACTCTACAAGATAAGTACTCATGCTAAATCAGTTTTTTGTTGTTTGTTTGTTTGAGACAGAGTCTCACTCTGTCACCCAGGCTGGAGTGCAGTGGTGTGATCTCGGCTCACTGCAACCTCTACCTTCAAGCGATTCTCATGCCTCAGCCTCTCAAGTACCTGGGGTTACAGGTGTGCACCACCACACCTGGCTAATTTTTGTATTTCTAGTAGAGATGGGGTTTCACCATGTTGGCCAGACTGGCCTTGAACTCCCAACCTCGGGTGATCTGCCCACCTTGGCCTCTCTCCCAAAGTGCTGGGATTATAGGCATGAGCCACCATGCCCGGGGAAACTCAGTTTTAAATGGGGAAACAAAGGCACAAAGGTTAAACCACTTGCCTGAGTTTAGGGATCTGAACCTAGCACATCGATTGGTTCTGGTAAGCTGAGCCTCCAGATGTGGCATGGGCTCCCAGCTCCACCATGGTCTGCAACAGGCCCTTCTTATACCATCCACCTGGCCCCCCAAGGCCCATCGGGCTTCTGGGATGGCCCTGGTTAATTCCTGGGACTCATCTTTATCCCAGAACAGGCTCTGCCACCAAGAGGGGAAGTTCGTCATCATCCCTAATGTGGCTCACCCTGAAAATGCACTATTCAGGGCTGAATTACACAGCATCAGTACCTGCCCAACCCTGTATTTCTCTGGCCACATCATGGATTTCTGATTGTGTCCAGCGCCTGGCTGGAGCCTGTGGGAGCCCAGCGCATATGTCCTGTGCCCAGGAGCACACAGAGCCCTTGTTCTCCTGGCCTCCCACCCTGCCCTGCTCAGGTTGAACCCTTGCCTTGGCCTGAATGGGGCTCTCACTTTATCCTTCCTTGGTCACAGCCCACCAATGGGGAAACCAAGCCAAGCAGAGGCACTTTCTAAAAATCTCTGAAATTGGAGCTGGCTGGGCCTCCTTCTTCAAGTGCAGCACACTCAGAATGGGCAGTTTTGCTGGGTTTTGCTTCTCTTCTTTTTCTCTTGGCCCTTCCTCGGGTTTCCTCTGAGCGTTCCCCCAGGGGAGCAGAGTGCAGCTAAATGCCCTCATTGTGAGAGCAACTGCGGCGTCCCTGATGCCTGGAGCTGGATCCAGGAGAGCAGTGACGCCCCGTGGAAGGAGATCGATGGCCCTCCTATCACAGAGCCATTCTCCCATCTGGGCCAGTGTGTGCAGGAGGAGGGCTGGGAGGGAGTTAAGAGAATGTTGGAAAGAATTGGCTTGACCTCAGGGGAGGCAAACACAATTTTAGAAAAAGATGAGAAGTGTTATCTGTCCAAAGAGAACAATTAATTGGTCATTAGCCCATGGAGTAGGTTTTCATCTCTAAAAACCCTCAGACGTGAGAGAGGGAACTAGATCAGATCCCAGAGGGTGGCCTCAAGGGAGTCCCCAGTAGGTGTGGGGTTAATCAATATTCATGGCATTCCGGGAGATTCCCAGGAGGGCTGTGTAGATCAGGAGGCATGGCAGAGTTAGGCCTAGATTCTAATCTTGACTTTCATTCTAAATGGCTGTGTACCTTGGGCGAGTCCCTTTCCCTCTGAACATCAATTTCCCCAAATATACAATAAGAGTTGAGTCCACTTCTGATCTTGATTCAGTAAATTCTGTACTCCATCTCTTCCCTCTTCCTGACTAACAGAGCCCCCATCCCTGGGAAGGAGGTCGTTTGCCAATTCCCAGGGAATGTGTTATGATTGGCCCAAACCAGTGGTTCTTAACTGGGGGCAAGTTTTCCCCCTCTCCACCTGCATCAAGGGGATATTTGTCAATGGCTGGAGACATTTTTATTGTCATGATTGCGGAGGAGGTGCTATGGGTATCTAGTGGCAGAGGCCAGGGATGCTGCTCAACACACTGCAATGCACAGGGCACTCCTCAATGCCCGCAAAAAGAAATTATCTCACCACAAATGTCAACAGGGTTGAGGATGAGAAAGCCTGCAGTAGATAGTAGGTCAGCAGTTTGACCAGTAGATGAATCTGCAGGACCTCATGGGAGTGAACTCTCTGGGAGAGGGCACAGGGAAGGAGTGAGGGACAGTGAAGGAAGCTCGAGTGCTGACCACACTGGACTCAGCCAAGCAGAAGCTGAGCACCGGGGCACCAAGGGGCCAGGGTGTGGGCTCATGCTCAGGTGGTAGAAGACCAGATCCAAGAAGAAACTCAGGTCAGAGGAAGGGTTGTGAGGTAGGGACCGAAGCCAGGCTGCACTAGGAGGCTGGCTCCTGGAGGCTCCAACAAGGGGTCTTTTTTCCAGAGCTTCTCACAGAGGTCTGCCCAAGTGCCTGCTGGGTCCAGCAACATTCAGCCACATCGGCAACCCCACTGGGCTTGGCACCTGGACTTCTGTGCGGGGGCAGTCACTTCTGGGCAAGGTGGGCAGAGAGAGTGTCAAAGGGAAGGTCAAAGCGGATCCATTCCCAAGCATACACTGAGCACCTACTGCATATTGGGGTCCTGCTTGCCTCTCTCCTGTGTCACTGCATCCTCTTTACTTCTGCTTCTGTGCTCCGGCCAGGCATGCTATGTTCCTACCATACTCCAACTCCACCCTCTGTAGGGGACTTTCCGCAAATCCATCCCTCACCCTCGAATATCCCCACCACACACACCCCTTCGCTTGGTCGAGTCCTGCTCATCCTTCCCATCCCAGACTCCACACCCCTTCCTGGGAGAGACCCTTTCAATCCCCCGAAATAAACCAAGTCTCCCTCCTCCATGTTCCCGTCACACTCTAGCCTCTCCCTTTGGAAAGCTCACAACACTTCCTTTAAAGAACTTATTTACAATTAGAGAGGGTGAATTCTATACTCCCTCCTCTGCCCAGAGGGGAAAGACAGAAGAATGGTTAAGAATACTATGCAGCCATAAAAAAGGATGAGTTTGCGTCCTTTGTAGGGATATGGATGCAGCTGGAAACCATCATTCTTAGCAAACTATCACAAGAACAGAAAACCAAACACCGCATGTTCTCACTCATAGGTGGGAACTGAACAATGAGATCACTTGGACTCAGGAAGGGGAACATCACACACCGGGGCCTATCATGGGGAGGGGGGAGGGGGGAGGGATTGCATTGGGAGTTATACCTGATATAAATAACGAATTGATGGGTGCTGATGAGTTGATGGGTGCAGCACACCAACGTGGCACAAGTATACATATGTAACAAACCTGCACGTTATGCACATGTACCCTAGAACTTAAAGTATAATAATAATTAAAAAAAAAGAAAAAAAAGTTAAAAAAAAAAAAGAATACAGCCTTTGGCATCAGTCAAAGGCAGGTTCAAACCCTGGCTCTGCCACCAACTGCATGACGTTGCAAACCCCCTCACCTCTCAGAGCCTCGGTTTTCCCATCTATAAAATGAGGGTAAGAATAACACCACCCTCATAGGGCTGTTGTTAGGATTAAATAAGTTCCTCCTTGCAACATGCCCAGCACCTAATAATCCATCATCATGATTATAATTATTATTATTACCATCATTAGCATGATGGTTAAGAGCATGAACTCTTGGGCCAAGCATCCAAAGTCAAATTGCCTGACCTCACTGGACCTCCATTTCCTTGTCTGTGAAATGGGGACAATAATAGTTCTTACCTCTTAGGGTTGTTGAGAACATCACATGAGCCAGCGTATGTGATGTCCTGAGAACAGTGCCTGGGGCATGGTAGGCGGAACATAAGGGTTTGTTATAATCATGTTGTAAGAGCCAGGGGATAGGAACTGGGTCCGTCTTGTTCACGGCTGTATCTACAGTAGGTGCTCAATAAATACTTGTTCACCACGTTTCTGCATAAGTAGCACACAGCCTAATTGTGTGTGTGTGGCAGGGTGGGGCGCACATCATGGCCACACCATCACCATCTGGTTGGGGCTATATGTAGTGGTATATAAGATACTCTGGCCTCCAGAGAGCATCCCCCTGCCACTCCAGGAAGCCTGAGCACTGAAGGCTCAGCCTCAGCTTCGTCATCTGTCAAGTGGGCCCTCAACAGGACTTTCATCACAGGAATGGGGGCCTGGGTGGTGGGGGCCCAGGTTGGTGCATACTGAAAGCTTCTGACAGGCCTACGGGGGAGATTTCCAAAAAGAGAGAGTGGTAAAATATAGGGAGTTTTTGTTTGTTTGGTTGTTGGTTTAAACTGCAAAGCCAGTGTTGTGATTGGCTTCCATTCCAGCATTTAGTTAAATTGACATCGAGTCTCTGTTGTCTTTGGGTGAAAAGAAATAAAAGACCCTTCATTTGCTCAGAGGTTTCCTAATGTTTAGCTCGACTGAAAATCTGTTGCAATCCCTCAGTCCCATTCTCTGCCCAGTCCCTGCCCATCCCACTGGGCCAGGGAGATCAAGGTTAAGGACCAAGAGGTTTCACATGGTCAGGGATCTTTGTGAATTTTGCAGGGTTTCCTGCAAATCACTCTAAACTGAAGCCTTCCAAAATTAGCATGCCAGTGAGAATCCTTTGATCATGTCTCCTCTGCTGACTAAACAGAAAGGAAAGGGACACCGGGGTGATGCCTATTACCTGAAGGTGAGTTGTGCCTCATCGAGCCCCCACCTTGAAGTCAGTCTCAGACTCTGAGTCAGACATGCCCAGCTCCACACCTGCTGTGTGACTTGTGGGCAACTCACTCCATCTCTCTGATCCTCAGAGGCCTCATTTGTAAAAATGGGATGATAACAGTAATCACAGGATATTGTCAGGGGCCTCAGTGAAGTGGTCCCTCCACAATGTTTAGCCTGGTTTCTGGCACTTAGTAAGAACTCAATAAACAGCAGTCATTGTTATTGTATAACATCATCCAACACTTGCAAAGACTCTAGGCTTGGCTTCCAAAGACCTAGGTTCCAGCCTGGTTCTACCACTCATTTCTGAGTGTTTTTTTTTTTTTTTTGAGACGGAGTCTTGCTCTGTCGCCCGAGCTGGAGTGCAGTGGCCGGATCTCAGCTCACTGCAAGCTCCGCCTCCCGGGTTTACGCCATTCTCCTGCCTCAGACTCCCAAGTAGCTGGGACTACAGGTGCCCACCACCTCGCCCGGCTAGTTTTTTGTATTTTTTTTAGTAGAGACGGGGTTTCACCGTGTTAGCCAGGATGGTCTCGATCTCCTGACCTTGTGATCCGCCCGTCTCGGCCTCCCAAAGTGCTGGGATTACAGGCTTGAGCCACCGCGCCCGGCCTTCTGAGTGGTTTTTACTCACATCATGTTACCCCTAACCTCTCTGATCTTCCTCCATCATACGATGAGAGGAATTCAAGCCCTGGAGAAGATAATGAAGTGGATGAGAATGATCACCATCATAAGTATAATGGTAGTTCCATTTATTAATTGATTCTATCACTGAACTGTTTCCAAAACCCTTACCTCCCACACTACTCCCACTGCCATTGCCCCAGGCCAGGCCCCACCATCTCACACCACACTCACTTATTCATTCAACAAACACGTAGTGAGCACCACAAAAGCCAGGCCCCCTTCTAGGTACTGGGGCTACACTGGCGAATACACAGGCGAACATTCCAGCCTTTGTGTGCAGCGGTTTTCAACTGGGGGTGGTTTTGCCACCCCTTCCCCACCTGAGGGGGCATTCAGCAAATGTCTGGAGATGACTTTTGGTTGTCACAGAAATCATGTTACCGGCATCTACTTAGCAGGGGCCAGGGATGCTGCTCAACGTCCTACAATGCACAGGTCGGCCCCCACGCCACACAAGGAATGACAGAGCTCAAAATGTCAGTAATGCCAACGTGGCAAAACTCTGTTCTAGAGGGAAGACACAGGCAGTAAACAAAATAAATAAGTCATTCACAGGGTAGATTCGAAGATGATAAGAGCTATGGAGAAAAGACAGCGCTGTGGTGGGAGAGGCCAGGAATAGGGACGGAGGGGTGAAAATGTTGGTGACT
Organism: Colobus angolensis palliatus; assembly: GCF_000951035.1. Classification (NCBI taxonomy): domain Eukaryota; kingdom Metazoa; phylum Chordata; class Mammalia; order Primates; family Cercopithecidae; genus Colobus; species Colobus angolensis. Next base: position 19,378,430 of record NW_012110919.1, on the reverse strand, counting down.
GGATTTACCAAAGATCTTATGTGGGGTAGGAGAGAAGAAGCATGGTCCTTTTCTTTTCTCTTTTCTTTTCTTTTCTCTTTTCTTTTCTTTTCCTTTCTTTTTCTTTTTCTTTTCTTTTTTGAGACAGGGTCTCACTTTGTCTCCCAGGGTGGGATGCAGTGGTGTGATCATAGCTTACTATAGCCTTGACCCATCTCATCTCTCCAAGAATGTTCAGCACCACACCCGGCTAATTTCTGTATTTTTTGTAGAGGCAGAGTTTTGCCACATTGCCCAGGCTGGTCTCAAACTCTTGAGCTCAAGCAATTAGTCTGCCTTGGCCTCCCAAAGTGCCGGAATTACAGGCATGAGCCACCATACCCGCTGTCCCTGACATTTCTGACCTGAGCGTCTAGAAGAATAAATGAGTAGGGCAGCCCAATCCAAGCATCCCTTGATATCCACTTGTAACCCTCCCTTCCCCTGCCAATCCCTCCGCTGTTCCCTACATAGCAGCCCAGGAGAATCTTTAAATAGAAATTTTACACCTCGATTCCCTTCTCTAACCTCTAAGCCCCAGGGTTTCCAATGGCTGTTGGCATCCACCCTGACCCAAAGGCCTACCATGACATGAGCCCTGCAGGCTCCCCAATCTTCTTTCCCTTCCCACTCTCTACCCCTGCCTGACTCTGCTTCTCTTGAGTGGCTCAGGTCAGATGCCACCTCCTCCACGAAGCTTCCTCAAGCAAAGAGCTCACTGAGCATGCTGGTCTGTGATGTCCTGTCTCCTCCTCCTGAGCTCTGTGCGGGTGGGTATCAGAGCTTCTTGCTCACCATTCCAGGGTGACCCACCGCCCAGGTTTGCCTGGGATCCAGTTTCCCAGGCCGGTTAGACATTCAGTACTAAAAGCGGGAAAATCCTAGGCAAACCACAACCAGTTGGTCACTCTCTCATTATATACTTGATGTTTAGAAGAGTCTAGGCCCAGCTAGGCTCAATTAATATCTGCTTAATAAATTGCAAGAGATATATAAATGTTTCGTATGGATGGATGAAGTTCATTATTAATGAGTTAATAATCCAAAAGGACTAGCCAGACTTTTGGGAACCCCTGAAAGACCCTAACCCGGATCCATCCTGACTTGAGCTTGAAGGACCTAGAAAAATCACAGCGTCTCTGGTCTCCAGCCAGGGCCCAGGCCAACCCGTCAGTCTGTGCAGAAAGGGAGGTCAAGGCCATTGGAGAACACTTGGAGCATTTGAGTCCAAAGACCTAGTTCTCCTGAACCTGGACGCCAGCCCACCCTAGGCCTGGGCCTCAGCTGCCCCACCTTGGAGCCCCGTGTCCTGATTCGAATCCCTGCCCAGCCCTGTCATCTGAGCTCCATCTGGGACAGTTTATCTCCCTGGCCTGCAAAAGTAGGTATCTGAAAATGCTTCTCCCTAGGTTTTAGTTTTCCTTTTCTTTCATATTTTCTTTTAAAAATACTTTCTGGTGAAATCAATCCTCCATCCTTATCATGTTCTGAGAAAAGGGGCTAATTGTATCCTCTAGGCAGGTGGCCTCTGTGCCAGGACAAAAGCTGCTCTGGTTCCTTTCACACATGTAAATCTGGACCCCTGGGGGAATGACAGGACAGAGTGGGGCACGCCCACACTCAACTAGAGAGTAACTTGGCTTAAAACAGGATTTCAGAGGATGTTCTCTGTGCATAAAGCCCAACTGATGATGATCCTGGTGGATGGGGACCCCCAAAGATAATTATCTTGGGAGATGGAAGGGATTTTTTTCATGACCACAATACAGAAGACAACGTAAAACAAAGATGTACAATTTGCATCATGTACAATGATGTGCAGTTTGCACAATGAATGCACACCCCATGTAACTCCATTCAGGGCAAGAAACAACACTGCCAGCACCTTGAGACCCCTTCTAATAACGTGCCCCCCTCCTTCCCCAATCGAGGCAACTACCTTCATTTCAGGTCGATGGTGGTAATTTCTTCCTTGTTTTTATGTTTCCACCAAAGCATGCATCCCTAAACACTGTAACGTAGTTTAGCTTGTCTTTTGAGCATTTTATAACAATAATCCTGCAGTATATGCCCTTTTGTAGCTGGTTTTTTCACTCACCATTATTTTTGCACAATGCCTCCTTTCATGGCTTATAGCTGTAGGTTGTTCATTGTCTCTGCTGTGTACTATTCCTTGGTATATCTAAACCTCATTTTACTTATCTATTCCACCATAACGGCCATTTCAGCAGTTCTTGTTTTTCACAGTTATGAGTATTACAAAACAAGAAAAGAATGTGTATACCAATTTCTGTTGAGTGTATATCTTGACATAAAACAGCAGAGTCATAGGGCATGTATTGTGCTGCCTTAATAAATACTGCTGAACAGTTTTGCAAAGCAGTTGTACCAATTCACCGTCCCACCAGCGGTGTATGAGGGTCCTAAGGCTTCTTTGAACTCCATCTATTAACTCCACAGCTTTATTGTATATATGTGGCAGGCTTGGAGTGTTAGCCTGGGAAGCCTACTGAACAAGACCCAGCTGGTTCCCTGACCCCCAAAAGCAGATAGTCCAGTAGAGGGGATGTAGGTTGGTTAGATCAACACACGGCGCTGTAATCACAAAGCCTTAAGGAATGCTGTGGAGCTTGGAGAGCACATGCCAAGGGGAGCCCCAGAGGAATTTTCAAAAGTGATGCTTCACCCAAGACCTGAAGGAGGAGCTGCAATTAATCAGGTGAAGAGGGGTGGAGGTTAAGTGGCAAAGCATGCTGGGCAAGGGCACAGTATGTGCAAAGGTCCTGAGGTGGGAAGCAGCAAGGTGTGTTTAAGGAGCTGGGGGAAACAAAGGCCCAGAGAGGTCAAGAAAGTCTCCTGAGTTGACATAGTAAGTGAGTAGCAGAGCTGGGTCTGGATTCCACTGCTCGGGGATCCTTTGTACCCATGGGTGCAGCCAGTGTGAATGTAAACCGGTTCCCTTGAAATGCAAGGCCCTGTCACAAGAGGCAGGGCCTGGATTCAGGGATGCCAGAGTTCAAATCTCTGCTCTGCCATGTCCGAGTTGTGCGAGCTTAGGTAGGTCCCTTTGCCTCTCAGAGTTTCCTCATCTGTAAAAAAGAAGACAGTAAGGGGAAAGCCACCAAGCTCAGGGCTGCTGGGGGAGTAAAGGAGGCTGTGCTGGGAAAGGGCCTAGTATGGAGTGAGTGCTCACTCGTGATAAGGGGTATCACTATCTCACCCCCTTTCCCCAGGCTGCTGGGGCTGCAGTTTTACAGGAGGAGCTAAGCTTTGTTGTGTACCTACCATGTTCCTGACGCCTCCTAGAAGGCAGGAGCTCCAAGGGTCTGCGTGCTACAGATGAAAAAACCGAGATTCAGAGAGGTGAAGTGAGTAGCTCTCCATCACACAGCTACAAACTGGGAGAGAGCTAGGATAGACTCTTCCCTCACACATAAGGACGGCAGCTGAATTACCTCTCAGCCTCTGCAGAGAAAGTTTTATCCCAGGAAATCAATAGTGTGAAGCAGGAAATCAGAGAGAACATTAATAATCTCGGGCAGCAAAATGAACTGCTTCGAAGCAGCCATTCTCACTGAATTCCATCCACAAAGCCTGTTACAAATGGCACAGCTCGGAGGAAGACAGGTGCTCCCATGGCCATGAAAAAGGATGCTGAATGCATAACGCGTATGACCCAGGTTTGTAGAACAATGGGCCGATGTGTCTTTTGAGGTCATCCACAACACGAGCTCTCAACGCACAGACAGTACAGGCTCTGGGTCTCACATGCTAAGGAGACTTGGCTTTACAAGAAGTGGTCCAAGCGAGCTCACAGACACGCTCATCTAGCCTGCCCTGTGTTTTAAAATTGCCCAAATTGGTGGAATTCTCTTGGAAAAAGAAATCAAGATATGTGACCATCCTGGGCAGGCATTCTTGTGTGACAACAATAGGCTGAGGCTGGGAGAGGCTGCGCCCTGTGGATGGGGCCCTTGGTCTCTGGCTCGCCATAGTCCTCCTCCTGTCTCATGCCTATGGCACCCACCTGTCCTGGAGGGATCTGGATTTGTGACTGTCCCCCTGCATTCCTGGCACCATCACAGCTTTCCGCTGCTAAACTGACACAGGAGGTGGGGGCTTGTTAGGGAACAGCCACTTTTGTCAACCAAATGGAAGGGGAGTGACTGATGGAAGGCTACACAGGGGTCAGTGGGATGCTTAGGTTGAGTCTTCAGGATGTGGAGTGCCTCCCATTGCCCTGGATACTTGTCGGGCCCCTGCCTGGCCTATATTATCACCATGCTGATAATAATCACAATTGTAACATCAGTCGTAATAGGCGGGATTTACCAGGCACATTGCATGCTGGGGGCAGTGCTAAGTACCTTGCATGCCTGATCTCCTATCATCCTCACAGCAAGGCTCTGAGATGGGGACTAGATGGCTTGTTGACCAGTCATTTTAGTCTGACCAGTTATCTCTTCCCTTTCCTTGGTTAACTAAGTTCTGATTTTCCACTGGGGGCTCACCTCCTCCCCAGCTATCTTTGTGGCTCAGGAAGCCACAGACAGTAATTCATCTCTCTCCCCCAAAGAGGTGTCAAGTTTGATCACATGACCCTGACCTGATCAAACAGCAGAGATCATTTCCCTGGTCGCTGTGACAGGTGCCAGGAGGCTGTAGGTCTCGATTTCAGAATTGCTGGAACTGGGCTTTCAGATGCCACAATATAAGTAGGGAGAGACTGATGGGTGTTCAGAAGAAGATAGCTAGTCTAAAATGAAGCCCACGCAGAGAAAATGGGAGCCAAAAGATTGGTGAAGCATGAAGGAGAGCCTGGATGTGGTGATTCACACCTATAATCCCATCACTTTGAAAGGCCAAGGTGGGAGGATCGCTTGAGGCGAGGAGTGTGAGACCAACCTGTGTAACAAAGCAAGATTCCATCTCTACAAAAAAATTTTAAAAAATTAGCCAGGCACAGTGGCACCCACCCACATCTCAGCTACTAAGGATGCTGAGGCAGGAGTACCTCTTGAGCCCAGGAGGTTGAGGCTGCAGGGAGCTGTGACAGCACCTCTGTACTCCAGCAAGAGGTGACAGAGCAAGACCTTGTCTCTAAAGAGAAATAAATATATATATATATAGAGAAAGAGTGAAGGAATGAGAAAAGAAGGAAAAGAGAGAGGTGACCAGAAAGAAAGAGAGGGGGACCTGTAAGATGCCAAGCTTCTGGATCCAGCCAAGCCTGAAGCTAGGCTGCTAGTTATATAAGCCAAAACATTTCATTTTATGCCTGAGAATAAAAGAGTGTAAGGATGTTTAAGTTGAGTTTTCTGTCACCTACAACCAATAGGATCCTGATGAATGCAAACACTATCATTATCTCTATTTTATATGAGATTTTATTTATATGAGGAACCGGAGGCCAAGGAGATTGATGTAAATTATTCAAGGCCACACAGCTGTGAATTGGAGTGCTTATATTTGAGTAAGATCTGCCTTACACCTGAAGCTGCTAGGTTAGAAATCTTGGTCTCTTATAGGGCTGTCCCTCTGCCTCCAGGAGCTGAGGGTTGGAGATTTTAGAAATAGCATGTGTTCAGAGCTGCTGGTACCTCTGGTGTTTTGAGGAGGCCAGGGAGGGAGGAGAGGAGGCTGCATATAAACGAAATATATAATTATTATTTAAATCACTTCAGATGCCATAAGAAGAAAAATCAAAGCTTTCTGTGGCATTTCCCCATTGCCATTTTTAATTCTACCTTATCAAAACACAGCTGGGATTAGTTTTTCAAAAAGGAAAAAGCTCCTTCGATAAAAAAAAAAAGTTCTAATAAAAGTTAAAATAGCCCACAGGCCCATCAAGTGACAAAGGAAGGAAGACAGGGGCATTTTAGCAACTTAAAGCAGATTAAGAAACTAATTTGTTGACTCTTTTCTCCAAAGCGCACCTCTCCCTTGGAAGGCTGTGTGTTTTGCATAATGCAGCTGAAATCACCCTGTTCTCTCTGCTCTTTGCAGGGATTTCAATAGGCTCCCACCTCAAGTTGAGGGGGGACAGCTGGGAGGCCTTTCTTCTTGTTCTGGCCAGGGTTTGATAGAATCATTCAATTCCCCTTTACTTAAACTCTTCACAAGATTTCCCACTGCTGGGAGGGGCTCACAAGGCCCTGAAGACACTCCAGTTTCATCATATACCAGCTCCCCCCACCCCAAAAGCAGGAACCTGTGAATATGCGACCTTTACCTAGTACAAGAAACTTTGCAGATGTGACTAAGTTGAGGATTTTGAGGTGGAGAGATTATCCTGGATTACTCAGATAGGCCCAGTGTCATCACAAGGGTCCTGATAGGAGAGTCACAGCCAGAGACAAAGACATGATGATGGAAGCGGACATCAGAGTGGCTTGGGGCTATGAACCAAGGAATATGGGCGGCCCTCCAATGTTGGAAAAGGTAAGAAAGTGGATTCTCCCCCTAGAACCTCCAGAATGAACCCAGCCCTGCTGACCCATTTTAGACTTCTAACCTCCAGAACTGAAGATAGTAAATTCGTATTGTTTAGAGCTGGGCATGGTGGTGTCCATCTGTAGTCCCAGCTACTCAGGGGGCCAAGGCAGGAGCATCGCTTGAGTCCAGGAGTTCGAGACCAGCCTGGGCAATATAGTGAGACTCTATCTCTTCAAAAAATTTTTAAAAATCACAAAAACAAACAAACAAATAAAAAAAGAACAAAAAGTTTTTAAAAATTAACTGGGTGTGGTGGTCTCAGCTATAAGTCTCAGCTACTCGGGAGACTAAGGTGGGAGGATCACCTGAGCCCAGGAATTCAAGGCTGCAGTGAGCTGTGATCATGCCACTTGCATTCCAGCCTGGGTGATAGAGACTCCATCTCTAAAAAGTAAATAAACAAGTAAAGAAAGAAAGAAAAGAAAAGAATTTAAAGATTGTATTGTTCAAGCCACTACCTCTGTGGACACTGTTTCCCATAGCCATAGGGTACTCATCCGCTCACGCCAAAAAGCAGCATGGGAGTGAAGGGGCCACAGGACCTGTCATGGATCAGGATGTGAAAGGCCCACGTTCTAGTCCCAGCTCTGCCACGATGCCCAGGGAGTGGGGAAGGCCGGCCGGCTCCTCCCTGGAAACCCTTCCAGAGCTGGCAGCCTTGCTTTGCTGAAGTTCACACTCATGGGGGCAGTGATCACAGCAGCCCAAGGCTTCAGGACTGTAACAGGGGCTGGCAGGAGGTCAGGGGGCCAGCAAAGGCCCCTGGCTGGGGGGTCATGAGGGGTGAGGGCAGAATATCTGGGCGGTCCAGGGGAGAAGACACTGACACCTCAATCCCCAGCATTTGAGGAACAAGCTGTGTGGGCCCCCAGCTACTACTACTACGTTCTTTTTGAATGACACACAGGTTTACCTCTCATGATCAGCCTGTGCTCAAAATCAAGCGGACAGACAGAGCAGCAGGTTGCCATAAAAGCTACGCCAGGATGGATTATGGGGAGAGGCCCTGATGCCCAGAGAATCCCCACGCCTCTTCACTCTGCTCATAGACAGTTAGCAGGTGCCTCGCCACTCTATGATCGAACTCACCTCTGACAAGACCTGAAATAAAAGCCACCCAATCACAATCATTACGTTACTAACTGGCACTTATGTAACCTGTACCATATGCTAGGCACCATTTTAGGTCACTGAATCTTCACTCAGCCCTTCCAGTTTTGTATCTCAGTTTTACAAATGAGGAAACAGGGGCAAAGAGAGGTTAACTCACGGTCCAAGACCACTCAGCTGAGAAGCAGCAGAGCCAGGACTGAAACCCAGGCAGGCTGACCCTGGGCATGACTCAGAATGACTCCATCATCCTACCCCGTGTGCCTTCTGAGTTCTTGCCCTGGGCTGAGAACTCCCCATGCACAAGGTCACGTCATCTTCACAGCATCCTAGACACATCAGCTCAGCTCACCCTCCCTCTTTTGCAGGTGAGGAAACCGAGGCACAGAAAGGTGACGCCAGTGGCCCAAGGTTGTGTGGTTAGTTGATGGTCTCTCTGACCTGAGCCTGATGACTCTTCCCAGCTTTTCACTGCTGAGCTAGGTTCCTGCCCACTCGCCACTGGCTTCGGCCAGTCTGAGAGAGTTTCTGTTATTTAAAACCTACCGTGTCCCACTCTGACATTTCAGAGCCTCATATGCGCTTGTTCTCTCCCTACTAATAATGATGAATATTGTTCTGAGCATTTACTATGTGCTAGACATTGTGCTGGGATTCTATGTGAATTCACTTAAAAAACACTCATAGCAACCCGTGGAGAAGGCATTATTGTTATCCCCATTTTACAGCTAAGAAAACTGAGGCACAGGGGTTAAAACACTTGTCAAAAGTTAGAGAGTGAGCGAGTGGCTGCTCTGGGAGCCAAGCAGTTTCAGTCTAGAGCCCATGCTGGTAACTCCAACACTCCACAGCTTCAAATTCGCTCACTTTGGAGCACATGCCACTCTGGACCCTAATCTCTTCCCCATCTGAAGCTGAGCTGAGAAAATTCTTCCTACGTGCAGGTGCTGGGTCTGTTCCAAGTTCCCAGTTCACAAGGGCTGGTGAGGGAGTCTTCCATAAAAATGGAAACAAGAAGAAGAACACCTCCTAGAATCACTACAAGTCATTCAGCCATAAATTCTCTCTTGTTTGAAAGTATGTTTCCCCCAATTAATTCCACCCCATACAACTATCAAATTTTATTTGGAGATAGACCTCCAATGCCTAAGGAATGATCCGGGAACTCACACCTTCCATGTTTTCTTTCCTAAGGTGGTAAGCTGAGGCTGCTCTTCTCAGTCTGGGACCCAAGAATTCTGGGGTTCAGAGAGCAATAGGATCCACCCATCTGATGGTACTAAGTACAGGACACTCATTCATTCATTCTCTCAACAAACATTGAGCACCTACTATGCGCCAGTCCCACCTTGGTGCACAGGCACAGCTGTGAACATGAAGCACGCTGCCCTCCCAGGACAATTATCCATGTGTCTCCTCTGTCCTCTCAGGGGGCATCACTACCCAAGCCCATCAAGTTGGGCTCATCTCCCAGGGCCCAGCGCAGGACCTGGAAGCTCTGAAATGAGATAGGTGCCTAATAAAGGAGTGTTAAACAAATGAATGGATGCACAAACATGTTTATGAATCAAGCAAATCACTAAATAACGTTCATGGGAGAGGAAGCTGAAGTTCAAAGAGAAAACTTACTGGAGATGCCCCAGATGGTGTGAAGAGGCAGAAACTGACTGATTGATCACAAGCCCGGAACAGATGCCCACAGACACAGACACTTTAGTGCTAGGAAGAATCCTAGTTATGCCCATTGGAGAAATGACTTATCTTCTGGCTAAGATGACCATTGTTGAGTACTTACTCTACACTGAGCATGATCTCATTGAATCCCTGTAAGAACCCTATGAGGTAGGTATTATTATTGCCATTTTACAGATGAGGACATGGAGGCACTGTGAGCCTGTGCAACCTGCTCAAGATCACACAGCCTATAAGCTAGCGAGCTGGGATCGGAAGTGAACCTGTTCAACACCAAAGCCCAAGTTCTTAGCCCTCACTCCTAAGGCACAACAGAGTTAAATGGGGCATTTTTTGCCCAGCTACTGGACATGTATGAAGATGCCATCATATTTTTTTGAGGCGGGGGCGTCTATGGCAAGCTGGCTCACCTAATTCCATCCAATGTCCTGTCCCAGTGGTGGGTCTTCCCACATGCTAGTCATCGAATGAGAGAACCTCACTTCTCAGAGTCCTCTCCAGCCTGATTTCTGCATGTGCCCACCTCCCACAGGAGATATAGAAGGTGAAAGCAAATGTCATGAGACAGGCTGTGGTGCTGTTCCTCCTGCCATGCACAGACAAGAAGGTGCTTTGGGTTTCTGCAGCAGTTGTAGCTCATGTACAGCTGTCCTCGGTGTACAGCTGTCCTCGGTGTCATCCACTGATGACACTGAGGCTGAGAGGGAGCCGTTGGCTGCTGTTAAGTGGCTAAGATCTGAACTAGATTTGCCTGATTTCAAAGAATGTTCATTTCTCGAGCATCTATCACATAGCAGACACTGTCTAGGTACAGTTAGATGTCACTAATCCAGCATTGTGAAAAATGAAGAGTTCTATGTAAGTGAATTTTTCAGATACGAGAGGCTACCTACGCAGAAACATTTATTAGTTTAGCCATGGGATCAAATACTTTATTCAATGAATTATTCCTTGCCCTTGCTCCTGCCTATTAAATAGGATTTAACTATTTCTTGGGGCCAGCAAAGAGGCTGGCCATTTCACTGTCCTATAACATTCAGCTGGACAGAAGTTATGAGATGAGGTTGTTGGACCACTACACTAAATTCCCCCAAGCTGTCATTCTTTTATTTATATGCTTCTTATTTTTGCAATCTCTTCATCTTTACCCTTGTTCCCAGGCTGTCAGCTGTTGCTTCTGCCTGCTGTCACTGTGTACTCTCTACCATTCTACACTCTCATCATTTGCTTCTTCCGTGTGCTATAGGCCTGGGAAATCAGGTCACTGAGCTCATCACAGTGGTGTGCAGAGAAAGAGTAAACAGGCCCTGAGTGAGGGAATGCTGGCTCCTTTCTGACATGGGCACTGTAGAAATTAAATCAGACTACTTTCTTAATGTGTTTTATAGAGGGTTGAGTTTCCGGGGTAAATGGCATGCAGTTGTAATGGTGATACACCTAAGAGCTATGTGAAAATTAAAACTAATGTAATTGTTCCAGAGATTCTAGCTTTTCTACCTGTCCCACCAGGGAGGCTTTCAAAATGCAAAGAGCCCAGGACACTGGAGTGTAAACGGATATTCTAGGGGCAGAAATCAGGGCCATCTTAGCCAAGTGGGGAAGAAACGTGGGTGATCCACTGTCTCTGGAGGCTTAGGGGCTTTCCATGAACCTGCGAATCCAGAGCCCAGCATGCTCAGCCCCCAGTCCTGGTGAGTAGTCTGCCTTTCACTGTTCTAGCAGGAGACCCTCCAGCCATTCAGTCACCCACACCTGCCCAGCCTCAGCCTCAGCCTCACTGATAAACCACATCCTCAGGCCTGTGGGGATGGACCCTGGCCTGGCACATGCCGTTGCAGGTTAACAAAGGAGAGGGAGAGAAAAGGGAAAGCTTCCTCTGAGGAGTTCCTGAAACCGTGCATCACCCCCACCTGGGAAAGACAGAGAGGGGAGGCATGGGGAGGAGTAGCTGAGAACATGGGCTTTGAGATCAGAGAGACCTGGGCTCTACCATGCACTGGCTCTGTGACTTTAGATAAGTGAATGAATCTCTCTGAGCCTCAGTGTCCACATGGGTCAAGTGGAGACTGGAACCCCTTCACTCACAGGACTGTCACAAGGATTCAGTGAGAGAATGGAAGTGAAGCTCTGATTACAATGCCAGGCACTGTAAACACCCTGCATACAGAAGCCATGGTGATCAGGAATGTCCACAGGTCAGGGTCCTGCAGGGCCACCTTGGAGCACAGGCCAACATATATTAAGGCTTTAGTGCTACTCCAATTAGAAAAGAAAATGGAACCATAAAAAGCTGCACTGGAGAAGTCCTTTGTGATGATATGTAACTTCTCTCCCATTCTATAGATGGGAAAACTGAGGCCCAAAGAGGGGAAGGGACTTGCTAAAGGCCACTAAGTCAGTTGGTGAAGAGCTGGGATTCAGACCTCTTGACTTCCCACTCAGAAACTCTTTTCCCAGGACCATGATCACCTGCCTCCTACTGTCTACGTGGCCTTGGGTTGTCTCTGTCCCTTTCTGGGTCTCCATCTCTCCATCTAAGAATTCTCCAGCTCACAGTCTCTGGAGTTGCTGCACCTCTTCTGACCCTCCAGATGCCTCACATGTGGATGAATACAAACCCCATATGTCACCTGACTCACAATGATTCAGCCAAATTCATCGAATTCTTGCCTTGGTCATCCTAGTTCAAAGCCCAGGACCCTAGCTGGGATTTTAGCTCATGGGTCAGCAAGTTTTTTCTGTAAAGGGCGAGATAGTAAGTATTTGAGGTTTTACAGGCCATGTGATCTCTGTCACAAATACTCAACATTGCTGTTGTAGCTTGACAGCAGCCATAGACAACAGGTCAATGAATGGGCTTAGCTGTGTTGCAATAAAACTTTATTTACAAAAACAGGCAGTGGGCCACATTTGGCTTGTGGGCCATAGTTTGTTGACCTCTATTCTAGACCATTCCAAGCTGAGTCCGATATTTCCTCTGAGATTAAAGTAACCAGCTTGTCCTGGTTTGTGTGGGACTCTTCCAGTTTTAGCACTGAAAATCCTGTATCCTAAAGAACGTCTCAGTTTCAGATAGTCAGGCAGTCAGGATGATTGGTCACCCTGTCTGGGATCTGGAGGCCCTTGCTTTCTCTTATCTCTGCATTGCTCTGGCAGTGACATTCAACTGTCTCCGCCATAAGGAGGAGTAGGAGAAAGAATAGGAGGAGGAAGAGTTATTGTTTATTGTGGCTTCCAGCAGGCAAGGCACTGTGTGAAGGACTTTGCCAACATTACTTTGTTTGATCCTTATAACAATCCAATGAGGTGGGGCTGAAGTTGCTTCTGGTAAAGGGTAAAGTCTGGACTGGAACCCAGCTTCATCTGCCTCCAGAACCCAGGTTCTCCTACTGCTACCTCAGACTGTAAGCTCACTGAAGACAGAGCTGGGGTCTCTCATTTCTGCATCTTCAGTGCCCAGCACAGAGTATGATGCTGAGAAGATTCTGAGCAAACACTGAATATCAGCAAATACTGATGCTGAATGAATACTTGAATGGATGCATGGATGGATGCATGGATGGATGGATGGATGGAAGGATGGATGGATGGAAGGACGGATGGACGGACGGACGGATGGATGAAGAAGTCTCACTACATTCAAATAGACACTTCCCGCTTCTGTGACATAATTTATTTCTGCCAACCAAACCTCCAGGTGAGTTAAGGGGGGAAATGTCAAATGTATACTATGACATCAGTTACATAAAACATGCCTGCTGACACTGGGAGGCAATATGACATCATGGTTAAAAACACAGTCTCTGACATCAGGTGATCTGTGTACAAATCCCAGAAAGCCTGGCTTATGAGCTGTGCCACCTGGGCAAGTCATTCATCTCTCTGACAGAAGACTAGATGATATACAAGGCTCCTGGCACAGTGTGTGTACCTGGTAAACACTTTGTACACGTTACTTATTATTATTAGTGTTGATGTTAGGATGGACAGAAAGCAAGGAAGGAATGGGGCACCAACAGTGAGAAGTACAGGTGTTCATTATGTACCTCTGAATAAGTACCGGGGTCAAACAGGAGAAAGAAATATAGACGACTTACTGGTAACTGCATCAGTTAGCTATGACCATGACAATGGTGTGTAACAAACAACCAGAAAACCCTAGTGCAGGGGCATAAGCTTTGCCTCCTCCTTGAATGAGAAGAGCAGTGACATCTTATGGCGAAGGGCATGGATACAGGGAGGAGGGATGAAATGGGAACAGTGATGCTTCCACCCCAATAACCAGGCACTGGCGGACCTTGAAAAGGGGCCCCACAGTGGCCCAGCCCTGCCCTCCTCACCAGCTTCTTACCTCAAGGTTCTGCCTCATGAGCTCTTGAGCAAAATCTGGAAGGCCCCTAAGCAGCAACACTTGTGGTCCATGGGGAACAAGAGACCCTCCCATACCCCACCACAGTCCCTATCTTCCCAACATCTGGACCTGCTCCAGGGAGCCATTAATCTCGGGCAATTTCTTTCCTCACTTGATTTGTTTATTTAAGGAAAACAAGTTGCTCCTAATTAGAAACACTGCTGTCGAGATGTTCAGCACATCCTAGGCTGCCTATTTTCAGACCTTCTGCCTAAAATTATACCTGTGCTTTTAACATCTGCGAGTTTGTTCAGCAGCCGTCCTAAGTGGAGGCTTCTGGCGAGATAGATTTGGGCTGTTACAGAAGGTGAGGGAGGCGGGGGCAGGGGGATACACCAGGCTTTGGAGCACTGCAAGGCAAAGGCCCTTGGAAAAATGAGCACGCAACATCCAACACTGTGCTCAGAGCTGGCACCAATTGCTGAATCAACACTCAGAAGGTGCACGGTACAAGCACAGTTCAGTCCTGTGGAGCAGGGAGAAGAGTGATCTTGAAGGTTCAGAGACAGTTTTTGCTTGGAAGCTCTCAGGTATGTTCACACCCCTCTACCCACACACTTGTTTATACCCCTAGAGACACTCAGACACACCCTCAGAGATGTGCATGCTTAGAAGTACACACATACACACAGACATGCACAAAAGTTACACTGCTGCACAAACAGGCAAACACGCTCAGAAAAATACACATGTATGTCCATAGACATGCAAAAAGATACAGTACAACACCACTCAGAAATTCGCTCATATGTGAGACACGCGCAAAAGTTACACTGGAACACACAGAAATACACCTTCAGAGACACTCACATGCACACAGACACACTCAAATGTACACTGCAACTGACACACCGAGATACTGACACTCACACACACATACACACAGAGATACGCTCAAGTGTGCAATGCTACACAGAGGCACATATACTCAGAAACACCTGTGTATATGTCGAGAGATCCACAAAAAGTTCACACTGTAATACACACAGGCACACACCTTCAGAAACACACATGTATACGCAGACACAATCAAATGCACACTCTAACATTCACAGATACACACGTTCAGAAACTCACATATACACAGAGACATTCGTAGCGATTACACCGCAACAAACAGATGCACACACATACAGAGACAATCAGGTGTGCAATGCTACACATACATATGCACATAGAGGCACACACAAAGGTACATTAAAAAACATGCAGATACATAATGCCTGTAAGTGCACAGCACCAGCTCACACTCACATGGCTGTATGCACATGTGTACAATCACATATATGCAGGCACTGAGAAACGCCCACACAGACATGCAAATAACACACACAGCTATGAAAACATGCACCAGGCAGACAGTACAGCTTCATAAACACAGGTATTTCTGCACAGACCCCCTAGAGCACACACGCGCATCTGTGCAGGCATGCACCTGCTTAGCCCAGACACACATGACTCACATATATACAACTGCTTAGCATTCACAAGCGTATATACATACCCACCCTTGCACCGATTTACACGTGCATCCATTCTCTTGCAGGCATGCACACACACTCATAAATCCATAGACATGCACACTCAAGCTCATAAATCCATCAGACACCAAGTACACACTCACACTGACACTATTCACACTTATGATTTTCATGTAAGTTATGCTCACACAAGCACATGAGCACACTCCTGCATGAGAATGCACACATATGCACACATTCACACAGGTGTCCACACACACACCTTACTCTACCATGAAAGCAAATTTTTCGTTTTTCTCAGAGTCTTAAAAGTCAAGTCTACAGACTAAGCAAGCATACAGTGGAATTGCTCCTGTCCCCCACGAATTCAATCCATGTCACTGGGATGGGGTCTGCCTTCCCCACTGATGGTTTCAGCATACACCCGGGGCAACCCACAAGCCTCAGAAGCACGCAGAAAAAAATCTCACTGAGCAGTCCACTGCATTCCCTGACAATTTCAGCATCCTCCCATGCGAGCATATGCATGCACAGACACACACACACACACACACACGTACACACACACACTGCTGTAAGACACTTCTTTCCCCAGCATGACTTGTCCTGCCAAGAACAGTAGCCTTGTCTGCCCAGCATGGGGTAGTTCTCAAGCATCAGCTGACTGAGTGCTCTACATGCAGACATTCTGAACTTCTCTGCCCTGGTCCCTAGAGAGCTGCAAAGTTGAAGCCATGGAGACTGCCTACCTCCACCTCCTGATGTCCTGGCGATGCAGCAGCTGGATGCATCCAGAGCTCCTAGACCACCCTGGGCTCCCCACTAGGAGTAGCTGGTCCAGCAGAGATTTTATGAGAAAGCAGAGAGAGGGCGGGGACTGCAGTGTCAGGTGACTGGAGAGAACAAGGGCCCTGCCATGCAGTCAAGGATCACCTGGTGTTCGGTGGGACAGGGCCAGCCTCCCTGGGGAAAACAGCACCCAGATAGATGCCCACACACAAGACCCGAAAGCAGGTAGCCTTGGCACCGTGGAGCTTCACTCTTTGCTAAACTCTACACTCAGCACCCTCCAGGCACCATCTCAGTTAGTCCTCTCAACAGCCCTCTAAAGTAGGAACTGTGAGCTCCCTATCCTACAGTGGAGGAGCCAAAGTGTGGAGAGGGAAGTGTCTGGTCAAACTTAGATCTGATCTGAGACCTAGGTTTCTTAAATTCGAAATTAAGATCCCCTCCTGGGATTATGAAAATCTCATCAGTGACAATCACTCAGGGCCATAGAGTGTCTGAACTGAACTGGGACCTCTGTGATACATGAAATCTCTTCATTTTTGAGAAGCTGCAACTGAAGCCCAGAGAGGTCTAGTGATTTGCCCAAAGTCACACAGCAAATGAGAGCCAGCTTGAAGCTCAACCTCCTGACCCAGACCCAGGGCTTTTTCCAGGACATCAAACACCAGATTCTGACGCCCTGGAGGAATTCTTGGGTTTTGGCAGCCTAGGGGCACAGCTCCTAACTTGGCCTGACATCGGAATCCCACGTCACACCCCAAGAACTGTTTTTTTTTTTTTTTTTTTAAACACAGCAATGCTACTCCTCAGAGGCAGATGCCAAGCCCAAGTAGGTAGCACCATGCCATCTATGGGGCTGTGACCACAGGGGCAGCTCCAAAATGATCCTCAGAGACCAGGTGACCTCCTTGGAGCATGCTTTTTACTAATAGAAAAAATCATCTAACCAAACTCATGAGCTGTGTGCGGGGCTCAGCAGAGCCTCTAGGGGCCTGGAGTGTGAGGATGAGAATGCCAGGAGCCCCTCTCCATGTGGCCCTTCCAGCCCCTTTTCTGCAAAAAGTTTGCACCTCCCCAGGCTCCAACAGGAATGGTCTCATTGAGCAGCCCAGGGAACTTCCCCTATTTTTTTGCTCACCTAAGGAGTAGCCCCTTTGAAGCTGTAAGAATTAGGAAGTGACCTCCACCCTTCCTAGTGGTTCTGCCAAGGAGGTGAGTTGGCTCTTTCGAAGATACCTGGGGCTGCTGGAAGGGCTTGCAAGAAGGCAATTTGGCTGAGTTGGTCCCCTAGTCTCTAGTTCCCTCTCTCTCTTTACACACACATACACACACACACCCCAGAATGGACATAAGCAAATCTGCAAGGCACCCTACACAAAGCCCACTGCCTGGGCAGCTCTGGCTGTTGGCATCAGATGACAGGCAGCCTCATTCACCAGAATATCACCCCCAAGAAACATCTTCTACAGCCAACTTGGAAATATGACTAGCTCCCTCTCCCTTGGAACTCTGCGCTGGCCAGAAAGAGGGTGATTCATAAATCAAATTTACGGGGCCCACTGCCTCCCCGCTGGCCCACCTCCGCGGGAGAAGCCCTTGAATGCATGCCTGTAGGGGGCACAAGAATGCCCAGAGGAAGGATGCCTGGATGAGCCGGAATGTCCCACCCTCTGCCAGAAGAGAGAAAGTTTGTCATCTACGCAGAGCTGGGCTGTCACCACTCTGGGTTCTTCACTTGCCGGGCTCTGGACAACGAGCCCCCAACCTGCGGGGAAGCGTCTGGAAAGCGAAGCCCAGATCTGGGGGCAGAACACATTTCGCACCAGCTCCGCGCCCCGCTCCCTCCTGGAACCCTCTTCCCAGGGCCAGGCACCTGAGTCCTTACCTGAAGGGTCTCCGTCACTTGCAAACTCTGCCAGCTGAGCTCAGCAGGCGCCTGGGGTCCCTCTCTGCGACTCCCGCGTCCCGCTTGGCGCGCCCGTTCTGTGGGCGCCTTCCCAGCTGCTGCAGTGGCTTCAAGGAAAGCGGAGCCTGGATTTCCTTTCTCGCTACCAAGGCTCCTCCTGCCGGGCCCTGGGGCTATTTCTCCAGGTCTGGCTCAAGGGGCATCCTCTGCGCCTCCAGTGGGAAAGTGGGAGAGTGTGCGCCTTGAATTGCAGCAGCGGCGACAGCGGTGGCCAGGGACGAGGAGGCGGTGGCGACGCCAGCCGGCAAGCCAGGGAGGCGGGCGGAAGCGAGAGGAAGTAAAAGCCGGGCTCCTGTGAGCCTGGCGCTCGGGCAGGCGGCACTGCGGGTGCCCCGAACCGC
>NW_012110919.1:19344243-19359872 GCF_000951035.1 Colobus angolensis palliatus | reverse complement strand
CTCCTCGCACGGAGCCACAGCACTGCCTACCGCTTAACTCCTTGCATGCCACCTGGCCCTCCTGCAGCCTCCCGGGGAGCCAGGCATACTCGGTGCCAGGCCGGCTAAGCATATCCGGCAGGGGCCTCAGCCTTCCAGCCTCAGTGTCCTGTTCTGTAAAATGGGTTCGAGACCCAAGCCCAAGCCATAGGGTCGCTGGAAGAATTCACTGAGCGGACTGCGCAAAGTGCCAAGTTGCCTGACATGGGGAGTATGCACCTCAAGTGGCAGAGTGCTTGCTGCTGCTGCAACTGCTACTGTTGTCGACCAAGTAGCTTAGCACGGTGCCTCGCAAACAGTAAACACCCAATAAAGCGCAGTTTTGGTTTTTGGTATTTAGTTTGCAGTTTTATCAGGTGGTAAGTTTTAGCGGTGTGACCTCTGGGTGATCATGATCACTTGCCCTCTCTGAGCCTGTTGCTTTCCAAGCTCTGTGACCTTGGGCAAGTCACAGCACCTCTCTAAACCTCTGTGTCCATGTCTGTAAAATGGGAACAGTAATGCCCGCAGTCAAAGAATTCCCAGAGAAGCTCTGGCAGAGGAGCCCTTCTCATGACGGGGCAGGACACCTAATGGGAGCTGGACATCTTTTCTTTCTTGATCTGGTTGGTGGCTCCATAGGTGTTTGTGACATGTCGTTGAACTGTACATTTACATATCAAGTGCTTTTCTGTGCATGGGTTAAATCTTAACCATTTTCTTTTTGAGTGACGATCCTTGAGCAAAACAGATCTGGGTTCAAGCATGGGCTCTATTACTTCCTGGTTGTGTCACCGTGATCAAGTTATTTCATCTTGAGGAGCCTCAGTTTCCTCATCTATAAAGTGGGAACAATGATAGTACCTACTTGATAGGTGATATAAGGATTAAAGGTTTCAAGCAAAATGGCACATGTGAAGCTTGAGGCCTGAACTCAACCAGTATCTGCTGGTACTGATCACATATTCTACAGTATTATATATGTCCCATAGTAAAGGGGTGTCTGGGAAATAACAAAGAGAACTGAATTTGAATCTTTGCAACAGTTGCCAGGTAAAATATAGGATGCCCAGTTAAATTTTTAGTGTAAGTCTGAAGTTTTACATGGGATACACTTTCACTGTTTTTTTTACATTGTTTACTTGGAATCCAAATATAATTGGATGGGGCCGGGCGCGGTGGCTCAAGCCTGTACTTTGGGAGGCCGAGATGGGCGGATCACGAGGTCAGGAGATCGAGACCAACCTGGCTAACATGGTGAAACCCCGTCTCTACTAAAAAATACAAAAAACTAGCCGGGCGAGGTGGCGGGCGCCTGTAGTCCCAGCTACTCGGGAGGCTGAGGCAGGAGAATGGCGTAAAACCCGGGAGGCGGAGCTTGCAGTGAGCTGAGATCCGGCCACTGCACTCCAGCCCGGGCGACAGAGCGAGACTCCGTCTCAAAAAAAAAAAAAAAAAAAAAACAAATATAATTGGATGTCCTTCATTTTATTTTGCTGCATCTTGCAATCCTAACCCCATCATTACCAGCTGTGTGTCCTGAGGTAAATGACTTAACCTCTCTGGCCTTGGTTGCCCAATCTGTAAAATGGGACTAAAGATTTCTTCTAATGTTGACAAGGGAATGAAATTGATTAAAGTGAGTGGGTGTTCCTAGTGGCACATATTAAGCCCTCCACATTTGTTCCATACACTTCCTGTCAATCACATCCCTTCCCTTCTGTTCTTCCTCTTTTTCCCTACCTGTCTTGAGGTTGCCAGGCCTCTGCACAAGCATTGTTTAGCCCTCTTGCTGGCCTTCAAAACTAGCAGATTATGATTAACTATAAAAAAAAATAAGCAGTAAAGTTTTAGAATTTTCGTCTAAAATACACACGCAATCAATTTTGCTAAGAAGGGATGAAGTCTGTTTTTTCTAGACCTAACCATTGAGCACACTCTGATTTTTGCTAAGGGCTTGTGCTCCACCCCTGCGTATCCCTGACATGATTTGTGGTTCAGATTTCTGAGAGGAGCCTCATCGTCTCTTGTTGCCTTTTATTTCAGCTCAGAATTTTATTGTTTCTGGCTGAAGTCTGTTACAGGACTCACGGAGGAGGGAGAAGAAACAAAGCGATCTTTGAAATAAATTATAAAGAGCAAAACAGGGTGATGTAAGAGAGTTTCCGAGCATTAAGATCGGCCAACGCCTCCGAACTACGTTCATAAAACGAGTCACTACCCCATACATCACTGTCATTTGAACCACAGTGTCTAAAAATAGGATTTGCTCTAATTTCCTCAGTAGCTGGAGCAAGTGGAGAGAATGTGTGAGTAGTGAGTGGGCTGTGTCAGGCGGTAAGTAACTTCCCTTAGATGGTATTGCTCTATTGTGGGAAGAAGGGGACTCGCCTTCAGAAATGTCAGGCATATCCTGACAGAGCTCAAAGGGTTGAGATGAAGGACTCTGGAGTCAGCCAGATCTGGAATGGAACCCCAGCTCTGCCACCTCCTAGCTGGGTGGCCTTGGGTAAGTTAATTAACCTCTCTGAGCCTTATCTTTTACAAAATTGAAAGAATAGTATTTCTAACTTTATAAGCATTTTGTGCAGATTAACTGATAGGCTCACACAGACAGTTTACCACAGTGTTGATCATGCATGTATTATGCACACGAGCCATGACCTGTTATTATAATGATTCCAGATGGATAGTATATATCCAAGGCAAAGTGTGGATGTCATTTATTTAGGGCACTGGGGAGAATTCTAGTCTTGGAATTCAAGCATATGAAAGTGTCACAGACTTTTTTTTTTCAGGTAAAAACCAACTGACTCACATTACTATTAATATGTGAAAGGGAGAATGAGGTTGGGAAGAGGGAATTGCAAGGGGTCACTGTGACTTTGTCCTAGGGGCAGATATACACTGAAGGAGGTCTTTGAATTCAAGGAACTTGGGCGCAGTGTTCAAGATAGGTTGGTCATAACCTCCACAGTCCTGTGCTTCTCCATCGTCCGTGGAATCTCTCCGCTCCCTGGCCACTCCATTTAGAGCCCTACTGTGAGCTCTCAGCATCCTCCTAGCCCATCTGATGAAGGTTGATGCTTGGTCTCCCAAGCAAACTCCTGGAGATCAAGAGCTGTGTCTTGTAACCACTTCTCTGTTCCTAGCACCTGACATAGGGCTTGGCACATAGTAGGTGCTCAGGAAAAAGTTGATGAATGAAGAAAACTGTCCAGTATTATCATAAATATATAGAGATTAGAAGAAAACCTGGTATCTTAGTCTGTTTGGGCTGCTGTAACAAAATATGGTAAACTGGATGGCTTTCAAACAATAGAAGTTTATTTCTCATAGTTCTGGAGGCTGGGAAGTCCAAGGTCATGGCACTAGCAGATTTGGTGTTTGCTGAGAGCCTGCTTTTTGCTGGTTTATAGATGATACCTTCTCACTGTGCCCTCACATGGTAGAAATGGCTACCTAGCTCTTTGGAGACTTCTTCATATGGGCACTCATCTCAATCATGATGGCTCCACCCTCCTACTCTAATCACCCCCCAAAGGCCCCAGCTCCTAACACCATCACCTTCGAGGCTTGGTTCAACATATACATCTTGGAAGGACACACATATTCAGACCAGAGTCCCTGGTATGATCAGGAGAGTTCATCCATCAAAAGTCCAGTATACAAATGTAGCAGAATATATATTGCAGCACTTTTTAATGGTGGAAAAATGGAAGGAATCTAAATGCCCATCAACAAAAGAATGGATGGATCAATTCCAGTATATTCTTAAAGGAGAGTACCATGCAGCAGTGAAAATTAATGAGCTGGAACTCTATGTATCATCACAGATAAATCTAAAATACTATAGTGTTGAGTGGGGGAAAAAAGCGAGTTGCCATAGGACGCATATAGAATTTTACTATTTAATAACATGCAAAAACCTGAAAAGCAATTGAATATGTTTTTATGCATACATATATGTAGTAAAATCATAAAAACATGATGGAATGATGAGCACCAAATTCAGGAGAGAGGTTAACACAGCTGGGAAGAAAGTGGTTTGGGAGGGTTTGCAAAGAGCTTTAAGTGTGTTTTTCATATTCTGTTTCATAGAAGTTTATTATTCTTTACACTTTTTTGTGTGCCTGAAATATTTGATTAAAGAAAAAAGAATGATGCCACAGCTAAGAGTCAAGACCAGAGTGGAACTGGCCTCATTTCTACCCCATTCTAAAATTTGTTGGCTGTGTGCCTTGAGCAAGGGATTTAACCTCTCTGAGCTTCAGTTTCCTAAACATGATTCTTCCAATGTGATTTCCTTGAAGAATTAAATAAGATAAGCTACAGAAATTGTTTAAAGCAATATAAACACTCAACAGATAACTATTGTCATAATTATGATTCGTTAACAACAAGTCAGTCTCAAATTATTTGGGGGCTGGAAGCATCTCAGAAGATCATCCATTGCTAACCTTTCTTTACAGGTGAAATCCTTGAGACTAACAAGATTAAGTTGCCCGAGGTCATATGAAATTCTCCATGTGCATGGAGGGTCCACCTGGGTGAGGTACTGTATGGGATTTCCACTTTAATGCGCTTCCTACAAAATCTCTAGAAACTTTTACTTCATTCCAGGGGACAAATGACAGTCAGATAGCAGACTGTGAAAGCTAGGACACAGATCCCAGAGGCAGGGGACAAGTGCAGCTTCAGGAGTCCTAACATAGTTTCACCCCTTCTCCCAATGCAAAATGTATTTATATCATCTTGAAAGAGATTAAGAATGATAGTCCTATAAGGCCATACTTTTCTAATTAAAATTTTAAGTAACAAAAAATTTGACTCAGCTTCGGCAACAAAGTGAGACCCTGTCTCTATTAAAAAAACAAACAAACAAACAAACAAAAAAACAAAAGTTAGCTGAGCATAGTTGTGCATGCCTGTGGTTCCAGGTACTCAGAAGGCTCAGATAAAATCACTTGAGCCTAAGAGGTTGAGGCTGCATCAAGCCAAGGTCATGCCACTGCACTCCAGCTTAGGCAACACAGCCAGATCCTATCTCTAAAAAGATTTTTAAAATTTGGTACTTAACACAAATGGGCATATATTTTCACAAAAAAACACATCCTAGAATGCACTATTTATAATAACCCCAAACCGGAGTCAAATATCTGTCAGTGGAAGAATGGGTAAATAGTGCTGAATTCATTCATGCCCAATCTGTTCAGTCCTCAGCAAAGCAGGCATCAAGGTGGAATTAAAAGTGCAGAAGGTGTACTGGAGGAAACTTCCATTGGAATATAATATTCCATGGAATACTATACAGCAGTAAAAATGAATGAAGCATGGCTACCATACAATCACATGGATGAATGTCACAAACTGAATGTTAAACAAAGGAAGCCAGACCTGGGGGAGCACACGTGGTCTGCTGCCATTTATGTAAGTTCAGAAATTGCAAAACTAACCAAGCTGCTAGAAGAGTGGTTACACTTGGATGGGAAGCTGTTACTGGAAGGGGGCTAGTGGGCCAGGGAGGATTTCTGGGGGCTGAAATATTGATCTGGGTGCTGGTTACATGAATGTGTTATTTGTAAAAATGCATCAAGCTGAACCCTTATTTGTACATTTATGTACATATGTTAGACTTCAGTTAAAAGTGTTTTTTAAATGTAAAAATTTGTAAATTTCAGTATTTTAACCTTTATCAGTTACCAATGCCTAAGCACCATCCTGGATGGAGCCACATAATAAGGGGGGGCAGTAAATGTAAGACTGTAAATTAGCGTCCCCTCCTAAACCTTGACCTTGAACATACCAGCCGGAGCCAGCTTTCATTTCAGGCTCTCTGAAAAGAGGATTGTCCACATAGAACCAGGCCAGGTGGAGACGAGGGCCATTACTTAGGACATGTGATCCAGAGAGACAGGCAAACCACCAAAATTATCTGATTTGGCAGATTCCCGGGCTCAAATGACCCAGATAATGGTCAAACTGCCATAGTGACACCACACATTGCAGCCAAAATATCTGCGAGGCAAACCCTTTCGCTGGGACCATATCTGTGGGCAGAGAGAACAGATGCCTCCCTCAGGTCTGGTTTCTGCAAGAAGAGCCGTGGGAGCTCTTTGAGAGACTGCAACTGCAGAGGCCACGGAAAGGTAAGGCAGCCTGGGACGCCCGAGGGTCTCCTGGTAGGCCCCCACCTCCTGCCCTCCTGCTCTGTGGTTCCTCCCACACCCTTGCCAGAATACACATGGCTCTGAGCCATTGAGCATGGATTATTTTATTTAATCCTCATTTAATCCAACAGCCTAGGAGGGAGGCAATAGCATTACTTTTTTTATTATTATTTTTGCAATGGAGGAAACTGAGGCTCCAATGAGTCACCCAAATGTGAACACCAGAAAGGAGTGAAATCATTTATTAAACTATTTATTTTTGAACTGATTCTCTCCTCAGCCACACCCTCTCCCACTCTTCCTTCACCCAGGAGCACTGCTCCCCATGACTTGCTCCAGCTACTGAGGCATCAGGCCTCAGTATGAACCTCACTTCTGCAGGACGCTCAATCCACTCAGTCCTCTGCAAAGCAGGTACCAAGGTGCAATTAGAAGCACAAAAGATTTACTGGAGGAAACTTTCACTGGAGGTGGAGGCTAGAGAGACAGGGAAGTTAGAGAGAGAGGGAGGTTGGAGAGACAGTAGACAGTGCGTTCAGACTGTGATGCAGGTCTGACCCCTGGGAAGGGAGAGGAGGAAGGAAGGAAGGCTACGCAGAAAGAGCCTTGGACTGTAGCACAGTCCTGAGAAAGTCTCGGCCAGCCCAGCAAGAACCTGGAGAAGACCGCTCTTTGGTGGGTTTGAATTCTCAGGTTAGGCATGGATGTCCCTGCCTGCTTGTCTTCAGTGGACCATAGGTTCACTCCACATGTTCTACAGAAGGCAAACATGAGCATTAGTTTATTCAGTGAATTGGTTATGGAGTGGGGAGCAGAGTGTCTCTTAAGAGCATCCACAGTAATTATTTATTGCGTGGCTGTCTTCCCTCCGGACTATAAACTCCACAAGGGCAAGAATCATCTTGTTCAGAGAGCAAGCCTGGCAGAGTAGATGCTCCATGAATATCTGTGGACTTTCAGACTCTTCTGACCAGTTCCTCTGTGCCCGTTGATTGCCACATACTTCCTGAAGATGTTCCATGCAGTGTATTTTAATGATACAGGTGAGGGATTAGATGTTGGATCTGGGTTCAAGTCTTAGACTCAACTCTTCCTAACTGTGTGACCTTAGGCAGGCCATCTCACCTCTTTGAGCTTCAGTTTACTTATCTGTATAATGGGGACAATAATCTCTACCTGTGGAGTTGTTTTAAAGGTCAAATGCTACAACAGTATTTTTGTCATTATTATTAAAATGAACAGACTTATCATATGTAGATGGTTACTTTCAATATTTCCATGATTCCATAAACTGTAGGGCCACAGTCTCCAAGACACGAATATTATCTTGAAGTATATTTTTACTTCCATGGACAAATCATATTCAGCACACATTGGCACATCTCTTGTTGAAAGGAACAGTACTGGGCAGAGATTATTTTTTATCATCATTTGTTATCTGTTCAGTTAGCTATACCACAAGCCTGCCCTTGAATGCAAGATCCGTATCTAATTTGTCTGTGTATCACTAGCACTTAGCAATGGCCTTACACATTGTAAGGACTCAATACATGCAGGTTTCTGACCCCCAGCTGGAGCCAAAGCCACATGCCACGTGCATTTGTTGATTTAATCCTTGCAGCGGACCCCCATGGCAAGTGTTGTTCCCATCCTGCAAATTGAGAACCTGAGGTCCAAGAGATGAAGTGATTTTCCCAGACTCACAGAACTTGCAGGTTTCAGGCCTAGGTTATTCTGGCTCCACCCTGGGGATTTTCCACTGGGACACGCGGCTGTCAAGGCTGGCAAATGGGTCAGTCCCAGATGCAGTCTAAAATGTAGCACGATGCCCTCATTCTCTCAGGGGACTCCAGCCTGGCCTCCAGAGAAATGATCTTGGAAAGCAGCCTCTTCTGGCACGTTAGACACACAAGCCTCCTGGGAACTCTGAGAGTAATGGGCTCATGGGCTGGATGATTTTTACCTTGCGGTTTGCAGGAATCAGCCTGACCTGGTTACAGAACTGCTCCAAGAAGCTTCAGTCTTTTGAATGTCATTTTCCCCCCAGGACTTCACAGTTCAAACCTTTTCCATGTGAATACACTTATGAGCCACAGCCCGTTCATAACAACAGCAACATTTACTGAGCTCCTAGTCTGCGTAGGTCCAGGGTCCACTGATCCAGAGCCCTCACATCCATTTTGGCCTTGCAATCTCACTACTGCCATGAAAGGCAGGTATTCCCCAGATGGGAAGACGGAGGCTCAGGAAAAGTTAGATCACCTGCCCAGTGTCACAGTGCTGGGAATTGGTGCAACTGAGATCTGGACCTCACCCAGCCAGAGTCTGAGCAAGAGACAGGGAGTCAACACTCAGGCAGCCAGAATGGAGCTTGCTGTTCCACCGCCCACCTCTGAAGCAGGAGCTCTTTAAAGACATATGGGGACATCGTTGTCCTTGGCACCCTGCCTCCTCTTACCATCTTGTCCATCCCCCAAACCCAGCCACAACAATCTTTTAGGACAGACACAGTTCTGGCTACACCCAGCTCCTGCTTAAGACCTCCAAGCGGCTTCCTAGCACACACAGCTAAAAGCCCAAACTCCTCCACTCAGTGCTGAGGCCTTTTGGCATCTGGCCTCAGATCCAATTCCTGCTGCATTTCCACAACTCCCCTCCACTCTCCAGGGCAGATTCTCCATGCCTCCCCTGCCATGCCCTCCTCCTTTACTGACTTACCTTTGAGTGGTTTTCTCTCCTTGGACTGCCCTTTCCTCCCTTCCATTTTTCCATCCAACAAACTCCTGCTCAGCCTTGTTTTTCACATGTTGCCTTCCTTTGGGATGTCTTAGTTTCTAGAATCCCAGGGCCTCACTAATATAGCAGGACCAGAGAGAATAGACGGAAACTGGTGTGGCCAGTTGACTCTTACTACCCTCATTACACCTTTTGACATGATCAAAGAAGGCAGTTTTGTATCCATGGTCTGGCGCAAAGAAATACATCACAAAAACCATGTATCCATGGTCTATTGCTAAGAAATACATCACAACAACCATTTTCATGAGCTTGAAACCCTTCCTCTCCTGTCATGCATTTGTTATTTCATTTGCCCAGCAGAGCATACCTCATCTTTGTAGGAACTGCTGCTCCCAACTACAACCTCTGTGTCTGGAGGAAGTCATCCCCAAATGTAGATGTAGATGGGATGCCCTTGAGCTTGGCTGGGCCAGTCTTAGAACTCCATTGCCCTGGCCACAGTGATTGGTCCAGCAATTGGCACATGATGACTCAAGCCCAGCCAATCAGAAACCTTCCCTGATAATTGTTCTAGTTGGTCTTGGTGGGTGTTTTGAGAGCCCCCAGCTCAATTGGGGTTCCAGTAGCAGAGTGGCCAGTGGCCCTGCCCTCATGGGAAATGAAGGGGAGCTGGACATGGGTGTCTACACAGTGCCTTTCGTGAGATACTTATTTTACCTGGCAGATGACCTAATGCCTAGGAAAACTCACACGGGAAACTTGTTTATCTTGGCAGACACCCTGTGGCTCTCATCTGTAGCCAGTTTATCCTTGTCTGACCATTTCATTGGCACTGGGATCTTGACCTTCTGTTTTACCTGGTGTCCCTGGGGCAAACCCAGCCTGGGGCAGTCCTAGTTCTTCAGATGCAAGATGCAAATTCAATACACCATCACAAGAGGAAATAAGTTCAAAATTTTCTACTAGAAGATCCAAGGCAAGGAGGGCATAATGAATTAGGAGGACAGTTCTCTGTCTCCAGGTCATGCAAGGCAGAAATGAAGAGTCAGGCAGAGAGAGACAGAAAGAGAGAGAGAAGGACATGGTGTGCAGTACATATAAGGGAACAGGGTGTGGGTCACTTTCAGTTTGCAAGGAAATGCCTGAATGGCTCCTTTAAATGATTCAACAGGAAAGTGGGGAGTCCAGTTGCTAGGCTGGACAGAGGCCTCAAGTTCTTTTTTTTTTTTTTTGAGACGGAGTCTCGCTCTGTTGCCTGCGCTGGAGTGCAGTAGCCGGATCTCAGCTCACTGCAAGCTCCGCCTCCCGGGTTTACGCCATTCTCCTGCCTCAGCCTCCCCAGTAGCTGGGACTACAGGCGCCCGCCACCTCGCCCGGCTAGTTTTTTGTATTTTTTAGTAGAGACGGGGTTTCACCGTGTTAGCCAGGATGGTCTCGATCTCCTGACCTCGTGATCCGCCCGTCTCGGCCTCCCAAAGTGCTGGGATTACAGCCTTGAGCCACCGCGCCCGGCCGAGGCCTCAAGTTCTTATCTTCAGCCAGTGACTCTAGCCATTTGGGAGTGGTGTAGAACTGGAAACTGTCAGGAGTCACTGAGCCCTGCTTATGGTTTGAGCTTGTGTTCCAAGCAGATGCTGAGGCAACATAAATTTGTCAGAATTCATTACAATGGAAAACAGCTCTATTTGATGTGGTCACAAGGCTCCAAGTTGGGAGGGGCAGAGCTACCTGTGATGTTGGTTTGAGCCCAGTGGGGACAACTGTCCTGAAAGAATGAATGCAGACAAAACGCGAGAGAAATAACATGTTGATGAATGCATTCTTGTATCAAACCTTCCCACCCCAAGACCAGCTACACCCCTGATCTTTCTGCAATTTGGGTCAAAAGAGCCAACTGGTAGGCCTTTGGTAGGTTCAAATTTAAGGTGGGTTTTGGTGACTTACAGTCATAGGGTTCTGACATGTGAATGGTTTAAAACTCCTTCTCCAGTTTTACTATGCCACAATGTCATCAATAAATATTTACTAAGAAACGGATGTGGACCAGGCACCCAGCTAAGTGATGGGACACAACAGTGGGCTAAAGATATGGTCCCTGCCACGCAGAGCTGACAGGCTGGAACTGCATAGTGCAATGCAGTAGACACTAGCCACTAGCCACAGTGGCTATTTACATTTAAAATAATTAAAGTTAAGTTAAATTACAAATTCAGAGTAAGAAAACAAACAACCTGATTCAAAAACAGGCAATGGATCTGAATAGACATTGCTTAAAAGAAGAAACAGCAGGTATGTGAAAATGTGTTCAACATCACTAATCATCAGGGAAATGCAAATCAAAATCCCAGTGAGCTGCCACCTCATACCTGTTAGGATAATTATGATCAAAGAGATGAGAGATCACACGGGTTGGCAAGGGTGTGGAGAAAGGGAACCATTTTCCAGTGTTGGTGGGAATGTAAATTGGTACAGCCGTCATGGAAAACAGTATGGAGATTCCTAAAAACATTAAAAATAGAACTCCCATATGATCCAGCAATCCCACTTCTGGATTTATATCTAAAGAAAATGAAGTCAGTATATTTTAGAGACATCTGCACTCTCATGTTCATTGCAGCACTATTCACAAGAGCCAAGATATGAAATCAACCTAAATGTCCACTGATGGATGAATGGGTGAAGAAAATGTGATACACACACACACACACTGAAACATTATTCAGCTTGTAAAAAGATGGAAATCCTGTTGTTTGTAACAACACGGATGAACCTAGAGGACATTATGCTAAGTGAAACAACCCAGGCACAGAAAGACAAATGCGGCACAATCTCACTTACAGGTAGAATCTAAAAAAGGTCAAACTCATAGAAGCAGAGAGTAGAAAGGTGGTTGCCAGAGGCTGAAGAGTGGGAGGGGAAATGAGGAGATATTGGTCAAAAGGTAGAAAGTTTCAGTTATGCAGGACGAATAACCTCTGGAGATCTAATACATAAAACATATAACATGATGACTATTGTTAATAATACTCTATAGTACACTTGAAATTTGCCAAAAGAGTAGATCTTAAATGTTCTTATTGTAACTTCACAAGACTAATCTGGTTCAACTTTTCTGTAAGAAAGTTGTGAATTTGGCCGGGCGCAGTGGCTCAAGCCTGTAATCCCAGCACTTTGGGAGGCCGAGACGGGCGGATCACGAGGTCAGGAGATCGAGACCATCCTAGCGAACATGGTGAAACCCGTCTCTACTAAAAAATACAAAAAAAAAAAACTAGCCGGGCGAGGTGGCGGGCGCCTGTAATCCAAACCACTTGGGAGGCCGAGGCAGGAGAATGGCGTGAACCCGGGAGGCGGAGCTTGCAGTGAGCTGAGATCCGGCCACTGCACTCCAGCCCGGGCGACAGAGCAAGAGACTCCGTCTCAAAAAAAAAAAAAAAAAAAAAGAAAGTTGTGAATTTTCAGCTGCCATAGACTCCCAGGTTGAGGGTTATATAACCTAAGCATGCCCAGATGAACCAAGCATGCAACCAGGGGTGGAACCTAAGAGCTTGATTGGAGGAATGGATATTGAATTAAGAAATGGACACCATATGGCAGGGGCCGGGCTCCAATCAGATTGAGCCCTGGCATCACCCCCATGGTATGGTCCAGTCAGAGCATACCTCCTGGTATCACCCCATGGCAAGATCCAATCAGTTCACACCTCATTACCCTCTGACTATAAAGCCTGCCCCAACTCCCAGCTTGTGGAGACAAGTTTTGAGTGTTTCCTCCTGTCTCCTTGCCAGTCAACTCACAGTAAACCTTTATCACTGCAAAATCCCAGTGTTTCAGTGTGTGACTTGGCATTACCCATCGGCAAACAGACCCCGTTTGGTTCCTTAACATCACCACAAAAAATTAAAAATAATAAAGATGTGAAGTGATGGATATGTTAATTAGCTTGATTGTGGTTATCACTTCACAATGTATACATATATGTGTATCAAAACATCATATTGTACACCTTAAATATATGCAATTTTTATTTGCCAATTATACCTCAATAAAGCTGGGGAAAGAAGAACACATTAGTCAAAAGAAAATCTGAGTGTCTTTTCTTTGTCCTCTTCTGATTCTTAACCTGCTTTTTCAAGGAGGAAATTTAGTTCATTGCTGAAAGCTACTTGATAGTTGACGCTGAAGACCTTATAGAACCCTAGAATATATATGTGTATATACATGTGTGTACATATGTATATGAAAATATAAATATGCCTACACACAAACACATACACATTTCAAACACACACACATATTTCAAAGGTTTGGTAAGCCTTCTGATGCCAATTTCTAAGCATGAGATTCCAGAAACGGAATGTCATCACAACACAGATGTTACATACTCTGGAAACTTCCTGCAAGAAGTTTGTCCTTTTAAGTATTTAAAAATAAAGCATTTCACGCCTGTAATCCCAGCACTTTGGGAGGCCGAGGCGGGCGGATCATGAGGTCAGGAGATCAAGACCATCCTGGCTAACACGGTGAAACCCTGTCTCTATACAAATCCAAAAAATTGGCCGGGCGTGGTGGTGGGCGCCTATAGTCCCAGCTACTCGGGAGGCTGAGGCAGGTGAATGGCATGAACCCAGGAGGCGGAGCTTGCAGTGAGCCGAGATCGCGCCACTGCACTCCAGCCTGGGCAACAGAGCGAGACTCTGTCTCAAAAATAAATAAATAAATAAATAAAAATAAAAATAAATAAATAAAGCATTTCTCCAAATAAATTCAGTTATTTACTCTCACCACATTTCAGGCACTCAGTAGGAACATGTGGCTAGTGGCTACCACACTGTATAGAATAAGTATAGAATGCTGCCATCAGAGCAAATCACTCTATCAGACAGCCTGGTCTAGAGCTTCACTAGCCAAAGTGTTATTCTAAGACCAGCAGCACTGGCTTTACCTGGGAGCTTGTTGGAAATACAGAATCTCAAGCTCCAACCCAGACTTACAGAGCCAGAATCTGCATTTCAACAAGATTCCCAGTGATTCATGTGTACATGAAAGTTTGAGAGACCCCGTCCTGACAGGCACTCCTAGTTCAGCCCCTCTGTCTCACTGTCACAACCCACCTTCCTGTGTCCAGGAGAGATGGTTCCAATCTCAAGAGAGACATACAGGTGTGTATGGCCATCAGCTTACTGACCTTTCCCCCAACCACAAAATAAACTCCAAAGGTGTTTGTCCATGAGCAAAGGCTTCAAGGAACAACCCCAGTGTTCACCCCAATAAATCCCCTCCCAAGGCATTTGCCAAGTCAGGATACAGGATTGGCATTAATAAGAGCACCAGACTAGGTTGAGATTTGGTGGCAATCCCACCCCAGGAACAATTTCTCAATGATTCATTTCTTTTTTTCAAGATAAAATCACTGCAGACTGCTGAAGGGAGTGAGGAGTTTGTGTTGTGTTATATTTTTATTTTTGCAGAAAGAGGAAGAAGGCTTTCACTGTGTAGCAGAAGCGTCCTCCATGCTTTCATGCTGTAAACGATTTGCCCACTCCTGGGTGGGTTTCCAGGTTGCCAACCAACTCAGCCTGATTGAGAAGCCCAGTGTACTCTGAAAACCTTTATACACACACACACACACACACACACACACAGCCTTGAACTAATTGGTGGCACCCAACCATAACCAAGAAAAAAAAGCAACAAACGACCCACATTTAAATTGCAGATTGTGACCTTTACGCTTGAAATCGTTTCAAACATCCTGTTTATAGCTTTGGGGTTCTGGCACTCAATAATCCTACAAATTATTTTCCTCCATTTTTTTAATGGTTATTATTATGCATTACATTTCCCCAGTTTCTGGGCCTCACCCCCAGCTGGTTTCTCCAGAGAGACTAGGTAATTTGAAAATGCCTGCAGAGTGACTTTTCTGCTTTAATGTTGCCAGTTTATTCTACTTAGCTGAACCAGATGCAGAAGCTGGTGAACAATTCTTGGCCCTGCCCACTCATGACAGAGAGAGGGAAGTGTAAAAGAGGGAGGGGGTGTGAAGGTGGGAGAGAAAAAGGCTTTTTCTCCAAGCTGTAAAACTTGACTGACCCAAAGGTCTTTAATGCGTGGGTCTAGGTTAGCATTTCCTGAAGTGTTGGTAAATTACAGGAGAATACGTTGGTAGGTGTTACAAGGCAACTCTAGGTTAAACAGAATTGAAAGGATTCCTTAATGCAGTACTTCTCAGGACCTTTAAATGCTATCATGTATGGAGAACTCTCTTTGGTGTGAAGCCGAGAGGCAGGTCTACTGTGTCATTTCCAAAGTTTATTGAATTAAGATGCACCTATTTCTCTAAGTGATCTCACAAAACATGGCTCACAGCCCACTTGGGAGGCACTGCTTGTTCTGGATACAATGGTAGGATTGCAGACAGATGGGCTCCCTTCTCTTCCTTCCTTCCTTCCTTCCTTCCTTCCTTCCTTCCTTCCTTCCTTTCTCTCTTTCTCTCTTTCTCTCTCTCTCTCTCCTTCCTCCCTTCCTCCCTTTCTCTCTCTTTCTCTCTCCTTCCTCTCTTCCTCCCTTCCTCCCTTTCTTTCTTTCTCTTTCTCTCTCCCTTTCTTTTCTTTTCTTTCTTTCTTTTCTTTCTTTCTTTCTTTCTTTCTTTCTTTCTTTCTTTCTTTCTTTCTTTCTTTCTTTCTTTCTTTTCTTTCTTTC
>NW_012110919.1:19250363-19344193 GCF_000951035.1 Colobus angolensis palliatus | reverse complement strand
TACTTTGTGTATTTTCTAAATTGGGCATGTGTAGTTCCTTTAAGAATATGATTTCTCATTTGGGGTCTCTCTCTCCCTCTCTCTCTCTCTTCCTTCCCTTCCTTCCTTCCTTCCTTCCTTCCTTCCTTCCTTCCTTTCTGTCTTTCTCTCTCTCTCTCTTTCTTTCTTTCTTCAGAGTCTTACTATGTTGCCCAGGTTGGAATGCAGTGGCTATTCACAGGTGCAATCATAGCTCACTGCAACCTTGAACTTCTGGCCTCAAGTGATCCTCCTGCCTCTGTCTCCCAAGTCTCAAGTCTGGGACTGCAAGTGCACATTACCACACCCAACATGCAGCAAAGTTTCTATGACCCAGCCTTAGGTGCTCCAGGATGTCACTTCTGCCACATTCTATAGGTTAAGCAACTTACTAGGGTCTGCCCAGATTCACAGGAGGTGAAATAGCCTCTGCTTCTCAATAGACTGTACATCATTTTCAATCCACCATGCTGCCCTGGGCTTCCCAAACAGTATGTTAAAGATTCAAAATCAGAAAGACAGGAACATGAGCCCTGCTTCCTGGCACTCTAAGCATTTCCATTTTAAACACCAACTCACACTCCTCTCCAACTATACCCACAGATGTAGGAGTTGGAGTTGGATATGGTCACAACCTTCCAACATTTCTCTCCACTTTCTTCTGGAAACAAACCCCCCTTTCCTAAGGGGACCCAAGGTACTTAGAACTAGCCTGTTGAGAGTAATAGCACACACTTGATTTCTCTCTGAGACCTCATGCCTGAAGCACAATAAATGTTTGAGGATTGAGTGAGTGGATCAAGGACTAATTCCAGCAGAAATAAACAGTCATGTGTATTGTGGGCCAGACACTGTGCTATGTAGTTTTTATTCAGTTACTCATTTAATGCTCATTACAACTTTATGATGTGGCTACTAAGTTTATTGCTGTTTTACAGATGAGGAACCTGAGTCATCTACCACATGGGTAACAAATAGTAAGTCAGAGATTCCAGGCCAGATCCATCTAACTTTGCATATGATGTTCTGAAATGCTCTACAACTGGACAGAGGGAAAGAGGAGCAGTCAGTACCCACTGTGGTCCCTGTTTTCTAAGTACTTCTGTATGCAAGATTCATGGGTTACTATTTATTGTTTTCTCTATGCCAGGCTTTGTTCTAAGAACTGTTTACTCATTCAATCCTCACAGCAACCTCATCATGTAGAGATTACGATAATTGAGGAAACTGAGGCACAGCAATGTGAATTGACCTACTCAGTGCCACGTGGCTTGTTGTTAGAGGCAGAGCCAGGATTTGAACCCAGGACTCTGGTCCCAGGAGTCATGCTGTCCTCCATTTGGCCACTCTAAGGAACATCCTTTGTTTACCTCCCAGGTGGCAACAAAAGTTAGAACCAAAAGAACAAGTCTCAATTGCATTCAGTTCTGTTAGAGCCTTCCAAACTCAGAGCTTCAGCAAGGCTGGGACAGTGTCCTACCTCCTGCCTGGGTTTTGAAGACATGTACCTTTTCAGCTTCTCTCACCCTCCCTGGACCAGTCCTGGCATGAATCAAAGCATTCAAGCAGAAGGAAAACTACAGCTGGGCCAGGAGCCCAGCCTCAGGGGTCCTGCTTGCCAGGCCTGGCAGTCTGGACAACCGCCGTTACTTCTGACCACCCCTCTGACAGTAGGATAGAGAAATTCTTGTTAAGGGGCTCTGAAGGCCCACCCTGCATTCCCCGCATTCCCTACTGCCTTAGGGTGGAAAGAATTTCCAACCAAACTTGGCAAGCCAGGAAAGACTGTGGCCTGGCTGCTCCTGCTGGAAATTGCGATGCTGGCCTGGCCCTGCTGCCTCCCCTTGCTCACTCCTAAGAATAACCAGGTGGCCTCCACACCCACCACTGAGGCTGCAGCCTTTTCTGAGATCTCCCTTTGCTTGATTCAAACCCTCCATGGCAGAAGGGAAATTAGACTGTGAGCCCCAAGAGCAGGAGCTCAAATCTGATTTGTGTGTTGCAGAGAACACTGTCTTGCTGTGTTGGGGGAACCACCTATGTCTAGGGTATTTCTGGAGACTGGAGCTACTTTCCATTAGGACTGCATTCATGTTGCAGGGAGCCGGCCCTTACACCCATTGGGGAAGATGCTGTCAGTGCCTGGCTTATATTCCCACGCAGTGCAGCAGCTTCATAGTGCAAGCCTGGTCTCTTTCCTGATGATTTCCCTGAGCCAGATCATCCAGAAGTGCTAGGGAGTGGATCCCCCAGGAAGATCCCTAAAACAAGGACAATGGGAATTGGTGAACAAGCACCCCAGGCCCTTGTCCCTGGGGTGGGATAACTCCGAGCATGTGAGCATGTCTTAGGCTGCCTCCCGCAGTCACACCACTCACCTGCTCATCGACATACCTGTGTTGGCTTTCTTCTCTTGCCTGTTTCACTTCCCTTCCTCCCTACTGACGTTTCTAAGGATTTGCTCCTTGTCTCAGTGTCTGCTTCTTCTAGAGATGCTCAAACTGAAACACTCTGTGAGGCTCCTGATTGGGAAGAGTGGGGAAGCCTCTCACCTTGAGGGGCCAGGCTCTTCTTTGTCAGGGCTCACGAAGGTGGCAGGTGGAGTAGGCAAGCAGACCTGTGACCAGCCCCTAAATCTTCAGCCTGTGGCCTTGGGATCCCTGGTATGGGTTTCTTTCCACTGCGGCTACTTTCCTTCCTGCTTATGTTTGGCTCCAGAGACTTTGGAAATCATTTGCAGTCCAGGAGCTTGGGCCAAGCAGAAGTCCATGTGCTGAAATCTATGCTGGGTGTGACTGTGTGTCAGACACTGTGCAGGGCTCTGGGGACCTGGTGGTGAGGGAACAGGGAGCATTTAGCAGAGGGAGTCAACCCAGTAGGGATTCAAGAGGTCTTCCTGATGGAGAATTTTTTTTTGACACAGTCTCGTTCTGTCCCCCAAGCTGGAGTGCAGTGGCATGATCTTGGCTCACTACAACCTCTGCCTCTCAGGTTCAAGTGATTCTCCTGCCTTATCCTGCTGAGTAGCTGGGACTACAGGTGTGTGCCACCACATCCAGCTAATTTTTATATTTTTAGTAGAGACGGGGGTTTCACCATCTTGGCCAGGCTGGTCTTGAACTCCTGACCTCAAGTGATCTGTCCACCTCGGCCTCCCAAAGTGCTGGGATTACAGGTGTGAGCCACTGCACCTGGCCCTGGAGAAGGTGGAGGAGATTCTGACGTCTACACCCCTGCACTAGAAATCCTGATTTGATAAATCTATTACAGGTATGGCCTGGACATTGGCGGGTTTGAAATCTCCCTAGGTGATTCCAATGTGCTGTCAGGGTAGAGACCTACTGCTTTAAGTTCCTCTTGAAGCTTGGTTCTGCCTGCTCAGCTGGTGGGCTGAGGGGAGAAGGTGAGAGTTTTAATGGTAATGTCCAAGGCAGCAGCGTAACACACTGGCTTCTGTTGTCTTACCCACCGTGGCTCATGGGGGTCAAGGAAGGCATGGCCCATAAGGGACCTGTGGTAGAGGAGTCAGGCCTCCTAGGGCCCTTGAGTGTATACCCCAGATATCCCACCAGTCCACACTAGCCATGCTCATGAGTAACTGTGAGAACTCATATTCCCTGAAAATGGAGTCTATGACCTAGTGAGGAAGGCCACGTTGCCCTAGAGGACAGCCCAGCTCTGAACACACACACCCACACACATACACACACACGCACGCACACATTCTCAGTATGGGATCACGCACACATTAGGTGGTCAATCCACTTATCAGCACTTACTGTGTCTCTGGGACTGTACTGAGCAATTTGTGTACATTCTATTTTCATCTCTTCTGACAACTATAATAGGGTGCTGATTCCACTGTCCCCATTTTAAGGCTAAGGCCAGGAAGGCTAGGAGATGTTAAATAACATGTCCAAGGTCACAGAACAGCAGAACTAAGATTTGAACCCAGATCTGATTCTGAAGTCCAGGAGTTGCAGAACCACTATGGACACTCCTTCCCTATGAAAGAGGCAGAAAGAACCTATAGTTGAATGTTTGAATGACTGAATGAACGAATGAGTGAGTGAATGAATGAGTGAAGGAGTCAGTGAATGAATGAGTTATTGGTTGGCTGCCAGGTTTCATGTCCAGTGGCCCACTTTTCTTTCCCATGTGATTTTGGTGACTTATGCACCATCCTCGAGCTCAAGACAATCTCATTGGTAATGAACTTCCAGGTCTCATTCCCTGGGGAGTCCCCAGTCTTTGTCCTTCTCCACCGACAAAGCTGTCCTGAGACAGGGTGAGTATGCTGGCCATCTTCAGGCCACTATTCATATTAAGGTTAGAAACAGGCCAGGCACAGTGGCTCATGCCTGTATTCCCAGCACTTTGGGAGGCTGAGGTGGGTGGATCACGAGGTCAGGAGTTCGAGATCAGCCTGACTAACATGGTGAAACTCCGTCTCTACTAAAAATGCAAAAATTAGCTGGGCGTGGTGGCACACACCTGTAATCCCAGCTACTCAGGAGGCTGAGGCAGGAGAATCACTTTAACCCAGGAGGCAGAGGTTGCAGTGAGCCCAGATTACACCACTGCACTCCAGCCTGGGCGACAGAGCGAGAGTCCATCTCAAAAAAAAAAAAAGAAAGAAAAAAAAAAGATTAGAAACAACACCTCCTGTAGCACAAGCTCCGGAGAGTGGTGGCGCCTGGTGTTGTACAACATGGTGGCCATGGTGGAAACATTTAAAGGGATATAAAATGATCTTATCTTACCATCCAGACCCACATCCTCCCCAAAGGAGGTGTCCTTCCCAGCCAAAGCCCACCTACCTCCTGCTCACCCTGTTTGGTTTTCAGCCATGACTTTCACTCTGACCTCTAATTAGAGTGAGTATATTAAAGGTCAATATTCCCAAAAGTGGAACAGAATTTCTGGGTTTCCTTGCATGTGGTCATACAGCCTTTGGAATCAGAAAGACAAGGGTTCTAATCCCAGCTTCACCACTTTAGCAGCTGTGTGACTTTGTGCAGGGGATGTTACCTCTCTGTGCTTCGGTGTCCCCATTTGCAACATGGGGATAATAATAGCACCTCAGAGAGATGTGAGGATTTGAGGAATAAATTATATCAACACTTCTGAAATGGGGCTGCTTTTGTTCCCAGGGAACATTGGACAATGTTTGGAGGCATTTTTGGTTGTCACAACTGGGGCAATGGTACCGACACTGGCGGATAGAAGTCAGAGACGCTACTCAACATTCCTACAATGCACAGGACATCCATCCTTCTGCCCCAGCAACAAAGAATTATCTGGTACAAAATGTCAATAGTGCCCATATGATCCAGCAATTCCACTTATGGACAAATACCCAAAGGAATTAAAAGCAGGGCCTTGAAGAGATATTTGCATATGCATGTTCATAGCAGCATGAGTCACATTAGCCAAAAGGTGAAGCCACGCAAGTCTCCACTGACAAATGAATGGACAAACAAAATGTGGTGTATTCATAGAACAGAATATTATTCAGCCTTAAAAAGAAAGGAACTTCTGACACATGCTACAACGTGGATGAACCTTGAGGATGTCACGCCAAGTGAAATAAGTCAGTCTTGAGACTGACTTTGTCTTTTTGAAAAGACAAAGACTATATGATTCCATTTACATGGGGTACCTAGAATAGTTAAATTTATAGAAACAGGAAGCAGAATGATGGTTGCCAGGGGCTGGGGGGAAAAGGGAGTGAGGAGTTATTGTCTAATGGGTAAAGAGTCTCACCTCTTTCATCCCAGATGAAAGGAGTTCTAAAGACAGATGGTGGTGATGGTTGTACATTACAAATGTACTTAATGCCACTGAGCTGTACACTTAAAAATGGCCAAAATGGTAAATTTTATCTGCTGTATCTTTACCACAATTTTAAAAATTGGAAAAAAATATTAATAGTGCTGCTTTTGAGAAACCCTGACCTAAGTAAATCACATAGCACTGAAGTGGATATAGAGTAGCTATCCTCAAAATGTTAGTTCCTTTCTATTTTATTTTATTTTATTTTAATTTAGATAGAGTCTTGTTCCGTCCCCAGGCGGCAGTGCAGTGGCTCAATTTCAGCTCACTGCAACTTCCGCCTCCCAGGTTCAAGTGATTCTCCTGCCTCAGCCTCCTTAGTAGCTGGGATTACAGGCCTGCGCCCACACGCCCAGCTAATTTTTATATTTTCAGTAGAGATGGGGGTTTTGCCATGTTGACCAGGCTGGTCTGAAATGCCTGGACTCAAGCAATGTGCCCACCTCTGCCTCCCAAAGGGCTGGGATTACACGTGTGAGCCAGCACACCTGACCTATTTTCTTTTTTTATAGTCACCCGGAATTTAACCTGATACAGTTATCCTGGGTGATGTGTTGTAAGAAAAATATTTTAATTTAAAAATGTGGGCTAGGCGTGGTGGCTCATGCCTGTAATCCAAGTACTTTGGGTGGCCGAGGCAGATGGATCATGAGATCACAAGATTGAGATCACCCTGGCCAACACAGTGAAACCCCGTCTCTACTAAAAATACAACAACAACAACAAAAAATTAACCCGGCGTGGTGGCACATGCCTGTAATCGCAGCTACTCAAGAGGCTGAGGCAGGAGAATGGCATGAACCCAGGAGGTGGAGGTTGCAGTGAGCTGAGATCGCGCCACTGCACTCCAACCTGGGTGACGTAGCGAGACTCTGCCTAAAAAAAAAAATGTGGGGTGATGAGAAATAGGTTATAGGCCTATGCTGTCCAATAGAAATACGATAGGAGTCACAATATTTATTTATTATTTTTATTTTTGCATTTTTATTGCAACAGCTTTATTGAGCTATCACTAACATATAAAATTATATATATATACACACATACATATATATATTTAAAGTGCACACCTTGATGTTTTTCTTATTTAATTTTTTAAAGTTTAGATTCAGGGGGTACAAGTGCAGGTTTGTGACACGGGTAGATTGTGTAATGTCGAGGTTTGTGTTTCTAAGGATCCTGTCACCCAGTGGTGAATATAGAACCCGGTAGGTTGTTTCTCAGCCCTTACCCCACACCCTCCCTCTCGTGTCTTGGAATCCCCAGTGTTTATCGTTTCCATCCTCGTGTTCCTGTGTGCCCAATATTTCGTTCCCACTTACAAGTGAGAACACATGCATGTAATTTTAAACTTTCCAGTGACCGCATTAAGAAAGGAAAATAAAACAGGTGAAATAATATTACAATATTTTAAATATTTTATTTAACCCAACATATCAGAGATATGATCATTTCAACAAGACATCAATATAAAATACGAATGAGCTATTATATACCTTTTTTTTGTACTGGGTCTGCAAAATCCCATGTTTATGTGACCCTCACAGATCATCTCAGTTTGGACTTGCCACGTGTTGTCCTCTGTAGCCACAAGTGGCTCATGGCTGCTGTATGGAACAACACGGTGTTAGACGAAAACCTTTCCACTCACAGGTCAGATTGGGAAGGGAAAAAAAAGACAAGGAGAAACAGGAAAGAAAGGAAAGTAGGAAGGGAATCTTTCAGAGCATACCAGCAGGAAACAGAACTAACATCTCCGAAAAAGGGCTGGAGCCTTGTTGTCTGCCTCTCTAACGGTAGCTGCTGGAGAGTGTTCGCACCCTGTCTCTCCAGGTCAACCTGGTTCCACCAAAGGTCAAAGACAAGCCCAGCCCGGGGCCTCAGAAGTGGTGGACACTGACTGCCCAGCCTGGGGAGCTTGTTCCTCACTTGCTGCCCACAGCGGGAACACACGGTCACTGGGGAGGACCACCATCGCCACCCCCACGAAATCAAAGATACTATTTGCGTAAGCCTCATCCAAGGCTGGCTCTTGCAATGTTTCCAATTTTTATTTTATTTTTTAGAGACAAGGTCTTGGTCTGTTGCCCAGTCTGGAGTGCAGTGGTGCCATCCCAGCTCGCTACAGCCTCAAACACCTGGGCCCAAAGGATCTTCCTGCCTCAGCTTCTCAAGTAGCTGGCAGTACAGGTATGCAACTACCACACCCAGGTAATTAAAATTTTTTTTTTGTAGAGGTGGGGTCTCACTATGTTGTCTGGGTTGTTCTCAAACTCTTGGTCTCAAGCAATCCTTCCGTCTTGGCCTCCCAAAGTGCTCGGATTACAGATGTGAGCCACTGTGTCCAGCCCTCCTGCAATATTTTAAATCACCTTTGGCTTAGGGAGGTTGAGTGTCTGTTGGTTTCATCAAGCAATTCCCTGGATGAGACAGAGCCCATTTCCATGGCTAATATGATGGAGCGTTTGGAGAGTGCTGAATCCATTAGGGACCAAAGTGGTTTCCCATTGTCATTAGCTGAAATCTGGATGGCTATGCAGCTCAGGGCTCAGGGTAGAGGCTCCAGGATCAGTGGGTGGATTCCCAGGACAACTGCTAAGTCAGGGCAGCCCCGTTAAGACTGTCTGCAAAGTGCTTAAGGGCAGAGCAGTGGGACTGGGCTTCCTGAGTCCACATCCCAGCTCTGCCACTTGCCATCTGACAACAGGAAAGCAATCTAATTCCTCTGAGCCCCTCATTTTTCAATTTAAAAAATTTTTAGTTAACATATAATAATTGTATATATTTATGGAGTACAAGGCTTACATTGTGAGATGATTAAATCAAACTGATTAACATATTCAGAATCTCACATTCTTATCTTCTTCTTTTTTTTTTTTTTTCTGATGGCAACATTTAAAATCTACTCTTTTAGGGCCAGGCATGGTGGCTCGCACCTGTAATTGCAACACTTTGGGAAGCTGAGGGAGGAAGATCACTTGAAGCCAGGAGTTTGAGACCAGCCTGGGCAACACAGCAAGATCTTGTCACTGTAAAAAATTGAAAGTTAGCTGGGCTTGGTGGCATGTGCCTGCAGTCCCAGCTACTTGGGAGGCTAAGATGGAAGGATCACTTGGGCCAAGAATTCAAGGTTGTGGTAAGCTAGGATTATGCAACTGCACTCCAGCCTGGGTGGCAGAGAAAGACCCTGTCTAAAAAAATAAATAAATAAAATCTACTGCTTTAGTAATTTTGAAGTAGACATTATTATTAACTATAGCCACCAGGCTGTACAATAAACCTCTAAAGCCTGTTCCTTCAGTAAAACGGAAACTTTGCACCCTTTGAACAACATCTCCCCCATCGCACCCCGCCCTGCCCGGACTCTGGTCACCACCGTCCCACTCTCTACTTCTATGAATGCTACCTTTTTAGCTTCTGCGTCGAAGTGAGATCATGCAGTACTTATGTGTCTATGCCTGTGAGCCCCTTTATTCATTCATAAGGTGGATGTAAGAATTGTTGTTCCATTTGCCTTGGAAAATCTTTCCCCAGACATTGCTTGATGCTCATCCTTACATTTCCCTAGTCTGTTCAGATGCCACTTTCTCCACGCATCCTTTCAGCACTGCCTTGTTAGAAGCTGCGGCTCCACCCCAGCACTTGTCATTCCCGTTCCCTGCTCTGTTTTATTTTTCATAATATTTACTACTAAACACACTACATTACGGTTTTACATGTTTTATATGTTGTCTCTCTCTCTCTCCAGTAAGAATATCAGCTCCAAGAGGGCAGAGGTTTTGCCCATTTTGTTTACTGCAGTATTCCCAGAATGAAGCACGTGTTCACAAAACATTTGTCGAAATAATGTCTTAATTAAATGAGCACCTAACAGTACCTGGCACATAGTAGTGCATTACTATTACTCAGACATTGTTCACTAATCAGGTCAATGCCGCATGGTTCCTACTTTACTAATTCATCTAAAAATATTTCTTGTGCATATATTCTATGCCAAGGAGTATGCTGGGCTCTGGTGATGCAGGAATGGACAAAAGGACTTATTGCTTTAATTGTTTTGCTCATTGTCTGTGGGTGTGCTGGTGATTTTTCTGGCCTCAGCTTAACTCACTGAAGTGTCTGAGTACAGCTGGAGGTCAGGCAGGTGGCTTCATTGTCTTGGTGGGGCTTTTCAGTATTTGAGGGTCAACTGGCCATAGGCTGATATACAATGACCTGGTCTGAAATGATTGAGTTCCCCTCCACAAGTTCTCATCTGCTAGCAGATATCCTGGGGTTGTCCCCAT
This sequence comes from Colobus angolensis palliatus, assembly GCF_000951035.1. Classification (NCBI taxonomy): domain Eukaryota; kingdom Metazoa; phylum Chordata; class Mammalia; order Primates; family Cercopithecidae; genus Colobus; species Colobus angolensis. The sequence goes on along the minus strand of NW_012110919.1, from coordinate 19,334,054 downwards.
GGTGGCTGGGCAAGATTTCAAAAGAGAAAGTAGAAGTGTTCTAGTCTCTTGACCCCTGAGAAACCCCTAGGAACTCTCTGAGTCACTTCCACCGTACTCTGTAGGCCAATACAAGTGATAAGGCCAGCCTAGATTCAAGGATTTTTCAGGAACCAGACCCCACTTTTCAATGAGAGGAGCTGCAAAAGCACATTGGAAAAAGAGTAAATACAGAGAAGGGCAGCAAATTGCCACCATTTCTGCATCTACCACACGGAACTCTGATGTCAGGAGACCCAGAATGCCCCACTCAGAATTTGTCTGATCAGAGTTCCCAGCCAGCAAACATCCAAAAAAGGCTGTGGCCCACTCCAAAGCCCTCCCCGAGATGCTTCCTTGGCACATTATGATTGGTTCCCCTACTTATCAGTCCCAGCAGGAAGAACCTTCCTTGTCACCAGCCCCTGGAGAACAATTAAAATCCCGCACTATCGTCCAGATCTTAATAGGAGATTCCTAAAGGCAGAAACCTGACTTGCCCTAATTTTCCATAATTAACTCATCAAGGCACATGGAATGGCTGCTGCTGTGCACCGGGGCTCCCTGGCTTTTCCCAGACTGACCAGTAAGTCCCTGCTTGCCACATCGCATGGGGGAAGGGAAGCTACTGTTTATGGAAGACCTATTATGAGCCCAAATGGGCGGGCGTTTCCTAGGTGTGAACTCATTGCTTCGCTCAACAGCTGAGCCAGGTGGATATTATGATTCCCATGCTGTGATGAACTAGCTGAGGCCCAGAGAGGTGAAGTCACTTGCTGGGAAGTTCCTGAACCTAGCTAGTGGTTATTTGGTTACTTACGGGGCCATACCCGGACAGGTTCCAAAGAAACTGAAGGTGCAAGTCAATACAGGCTCCTTTCTCTGGGGGGAAAAAAAAAAAAAAGAAAGGGCCTCCTGAGGTGATGTGATTCAATCACAAGTGTCTCCCTTAGCGGCTATCACAGGGCTTGGAGCCCCTCCACTAATCACTCCCTTCGTTGGGTGTTTCTTTTTCCATCACTTGTCACCAAAAATTAGCACCAGGCAAGGAGACCCTGTTAAAATACAAATAGTGTGGAGCTCCAATTCATTAAAACACAGTTTCCTGAGCTTCCCCTCAGACCTTTCAAAACAGACTCTTTAGGAATGAGGCCCTGGAATCTGTATTTTAATATTCTCCTCTGTAGGTAATTCTGATGTAAAAGCCACTGACAATATCCTGCATGGAAAGACACCCACACAGTGTTGCTGTTGCTGTTGTTATTAAGTGAATAAAGCAGGTTGTCTAAATCTTGACCCCATATTTGACAAAGAGATCTCCAATAGGTAACGAAAAAGTCTGTATGAGAAAGAACATACTGACAGTGGAAAGTCCTACTCAGAGAGGGGTGACGGAGCTAGGTCATGATTATCTGTATTGCTTGAACATTGTGCAAAAAGCACGTATTCCCTTGTAATCAGAAAAAGCAGTAAGACTCTTTTAATGCAAATACCCTTGAAAGAGAGAGGATATTGGCAGTTGGGAGGCAACACTGAAGAAAATCTTTGACTGTGGCAGCTAGCTGACAGCAAAGCCTTTTGGGAAAAGGATTTGGTATAGGCACCCAGGGGAGAAATGGGGGGAAGTATGAAAATTCCAGCAGCAAGAGCACCAAAGTCCAGGTCCAACTGTTTCTATATCCTGTAATCTTAACCCCCATGCTGAACCATTGTGGTAGATTGCAGTGGTGGCCCCAATTCTTCCTCTGTCCCTGTGCCTATGTCCTTGCCCGTGTGACTGTAATGCTCCTCCTCTCTCAAGTTGACTCCACCAAGTGACTTGCTTTGGTCAATGAGATTTTAGCAAGCAAGACCCAAGACGAGGCTTAAAAAGTGGTTGTGCCTATACCTCTCCCATAAGACCACACCCAGGCTGCCTGTTGGAGGATGAGATACATGTGGAGGAGAGTCCAGTCATCACCGTTGACGATGTTTCTTTATCCACCACTGTCACCCAAAATTAGCACCAGCCAAGAAGTCCCTGTCTAAAATAGAAATAGCATGGATCTACAATTAGTTAAAACAGTTTCCTGAGCTTCCCCTCAGAACTTTTAAAATGGACTCTTTAGGAATGAGGCCCTGGAATCTATATTTTAATATTCTTCTCCATAGGTAATTCTGATGCATAAGCCACTGACAACATCTTGCATGGAAGGACAAGTTGACAGCCGGCTGACCCCAGACATGTGAGTGCACCCAGCCAAGGTCAGCAGAGCTGCTTTGCTGACCACCCAGTAGTCGCTAATGATCAATGACCAATAAGTGTTTATTGTTTAATGTCACTAGATTGTTTGTTATGCAGCATTTGGTAGCCATAAATAGTTGATACAAGTTTGGACCTGTTCACGCTGACTGCACAGAAGAGGAGCCCCTAACACTGACCTATGTTTGGTGGAGTCTGATTCTGGCAAAAGGGATGTTCTGGGCAGGACTTGTTGGTGGAGCTGACTCATGGGTGTCACCCCTCAGTTACTGTTCTGATTTATTTGGTATCTCCATTGCTCATGAACTCTCAAGCATGAGTATACTTTTTCCTATCACAGAGTAAATAATGGAGCCCTGTCAATTCCACAGTTCGTCGGTCATATGCACATTAGACTCACCGCTGCTGACAAGCTCTTCTGCTCACTTTCCCAAATGAGCAGACACAACATTCTTTTTTCACTTCTCCTAGGTGTTTACATTGTAGATCACAAGTACTTCCTTGCCTGGCACTATCATTTTAACGAACTCCATCAGCAATACACATTCAGATAACTCCAGAACCATGTACCCACACTCAAAGCCTGTAAATAATAGAAATGCTATATTGAAATTACCAGGATTTTTGCTGTGTGCTTATATACATTAGGCTATTTAATCCTCACATGAGTGTGCAGTAATACTATTATAGCAACATTTCAGAAGGAACAAAAGATGGGTCTTAAAAAATCTGTAATGCAGGTGAAAGACAAAATCCATACTATATTAGGATAATGTCAATATGATGTCAAAGAGTTCTCATAAACTGACCAGAAAAATGACAAATGGCCCCACAGAAAATGGCAAAGAATAGGAATTTATGGAAGAAATCCAAATGGCCAAGAATCAGAGGAAAAGATGCTTCAATTCGCTGGAAATTAGGCAAATGCAAATTAAAGTAACAATGAAATATTATTCTATACCCATTGAACTGGCAAAAATTAAAAAGAATTATAACACCTCCTGCTGGTGGAGATGAGGGGAAAGGACATTCTCCTGAATGGCTGGTAGATGTGGAGACTGTGATCCAGGAAGTCATCGGCTTGCCCAAGTTAACACATAATAAACAGCAGAGTCATCATTCAAATCTGTATACAATGAGCACCAAAGCTTATGCTATTAACTACTAAATAACTGGAAGGAATGTAGAGATCTATCTAGAGGGTTTTCAAGTGGTTTTAAATATATACCTATATACATACATATATAGTATGTATATATATAAATATATATATTTAATATATAATATATTAAATTATATATAATAAATAGAATTTATATATTTAAATAAAATAAATATATAAATAAAATAAAATAATAAATAAAATATATATAATAAATAAAATATAAAAATATTATATATATATATATAAAATCAGCAGAATCTCTCTCCAAATAACATCTCACAGAAAGTCCTAGTCTCATGAAAGAAATAGCAAAGAGCTGCTATGGTTGAAGATGAGGTTGGGTGTGGAGGGGATGGTTTCAGTCTCTCCTCCTTGCCCCTATCCTCATTATACAGCCAAAGAATCTCTAGATCTCCATGGAACAGAGTTTCAAAATGGCTATCAAGCCCAATCCCGCAATTTCAGAGTCAGGGGCATAAGTGAATGGCCCAGAGAAGGCAGGAATTGCTTGAGGTCATACAACCCATCATAGCAGAGCCGGGACTAAGATTAGCACTCCTGCTATATAACTCTCAGGGTTCTGGATAGTCCTAACTGTCATGATCATGCCCACAGGCATCCTTCATTCAGCACCTTCTAGGTGTCCAGCAATGTCGTGCTTCATGTCCACTCCTCACAGTGACTCAGCATGAGGTGACCAAAGCCTAGAAGAGTGACAGGACATGCCCAACCCCGTACACCTAGGAAGTAACCAAGACAGGATTTGGACCAGGTCTACCTGAATCCAAACCGGCAGTGTCCTCCACTGTACAGAATTACCCCAGGTAAAGCAGCTGTGGGTTATGAAGAGTGTAGGCAGATGGGGCAGGAACTTTAGCCCAGAGCCCCCACGCATGATCCCTCAATCCCACCTGCTACGTTGTGTTCCATCAAGATCTTCACCGTCTTTCTTTATGCATCAGCTCCCGATCACTCAGCACCCAGCACTGCCCAAAAACTAGATAGCACTTAGCAGCTGTTATTTTCTGGCTGTTCATTCTTAGAGGCTAGCTGTAAGTCACCTATGGGGAGGGAGGTGGACTGAAGGCAGACAGTCCTGGGCTCACAGCCTAATCAGACATTTCCCAGCTGTGTGATTCTAAACAAGTTAATCCACTGCTCTGTCCATCTGCTCCTTCAAAGATAAAGCAGGGTTCTACAGTAATTGCGCTGTACCCATTAGGATGCTTTGGGATGCAGGTAAAAGAAACCCCAACACACACTGGCCAAAACATTGACAGAATCTATCATCTCACATAACAGGAGGTGTGCCAGGCAGAGTCCCCTTTGGGGTATAGATTTAGCAGCGCAAAAAATGTCAAGGAAGATGTAGCCCCCTCATCTTTCAACACTGCCATCTTCAGAGTTAGCTTCCTTTTCTGGCATATAGTAAGATGGCTGTCTGAATTGCAGGTGTCACATTTATTAATACATAGCTACAAACAGTAAAGAGTATCCCTCCCTTCTGATGCCTCCTTCTTAGTAATGGAAAGTTTCCCAAACGCCACTAACAAATTTTCTCTCACCTCTAATTGAACAGAACTGGGTCACATGCTAACCCTTAAACCAATCATTGGCAAGGGGAATATTATTGCTGTGATTAGCTGGAACCAATCATCTGCAGTGCAATGTCTGATGAGAAGCCAACTATTTATTTGGAAACAATGCATTTAAGAATGATTTGGTGTGCTGAATGGCCAGCCCGGTGGCACTTCTGCTTTTCTTTCAACTTTGGATCTAGGACACTGGAAACACTCAGCAACTAGTGAGTGAGTGTATGAGTGAGTGAACGAATAAATGAAGAATTTCTTTCCTCTCATTGCTTTCTCCATTGCCCAACTCAATCATCTCTGGATGACCTCAATGCCCAAATGAAGCCACAAAAGATGGTGGATCTGGAACAAATTAGGAAATAATTTGAACTCTCTGGAAAGCTCTACTGAAGAGATGAGTGAATCTGGGCCTAGCCCAAGTTGTCTATGTCCAAAAATACTCATCAACTTGTCAACAGACTCTCTTGGGTGAGGGTGGACACCACATGGCTCACTTACTGATTTCATCAGTGGTGGTGTTGCTGCTAGTGTTCTAAATGAGTTGTCCCTAGTATTGAGATAATTTTGGAAGCTCTTTTTAGGAGTATGGTCAATGACAGACATGGTTGTTCAGAATAAATAGCCAACCTAGTTTTGGCAGTGGGACAATAAAACATTTCTGCCAGAGGAAATAAAATGGGCAGGGTTGACCACCTCTAACTGGAATTTTGGTGGTCTCTATCCAAGATAGGGGCTGTTTGGTTATTTTGCCTCACGTTGGAGCCACAGTGGGAGATGACAGTGGCTGTCTTCACATTCCATCAGGAAATTAGTCTCCCTCTGGGAATTCATGCTGAAGGCTACCAGTTAGAACTCAACTGAAAGGAGAGATACAGCATCCCCACCACTATGAGTATGGTTAATAACAGACATGGCTGTCCAGAGTAAATAGCCAACCTAGTTTTGGCAACCCTCTGTGGTTGGAGACAAACCATGGGAAGGCACTCAAATTTTGATTTATCCACCTATAAGGTGGGGTTTGGATGACATGATAAACCTTGAGAAACACAGAAGGCAATGTTGGGTAGAAATGGGATCATATGGCCCACAGTCATGCTGTGAGTTTTGGCAGTTGTGGTAGGGGTACAATTTGCTCACAATTTTTTTCCTTCTCCACTCTCAGTACATTTCACTGTGGGTGGAGTGTACATTCCTATCCCATTGATACTGGGCTGGACCATACAACTTGTGTTAGCCAATAGTAAATGTTTAGAAATGCTGAAGTAACTTTGGGCCACTTCTGAGCTTAAGCCTTACACAGTTTTGCCTGTGTTTTCATGTGCTCTCTTGAGATTTCTCTTCCCTTCCTTTAGAAGGGCATGTCCTGTGAGGCCACTGGCTCCAGAATGAAAGACAAAGGGAGCAGGGTCTTTCCTAACCTGCAGAACCATCCCCAGATGATCCACAGGACTGTTAAATAAATAAATAAAGTTGGCTTTGTCATGAGACAGGAATCATTATCCCCATTTTAGAGATGAGAAAACTGAGGCTCTGTGAAATTAGGGGACTTGTCCAAGGTCACACAATCCGAAATCTGCAGAGCTGGGATTTAAATGGCCCCAAAGGCTGGATTTTCCTCCTCTCTTTTGCTCCATTCAAGTGAATGATCAAGAATACAAGTGTCAGCCGAGCACAGTGGCTCATGCCTGTCATCCCAGCACTTTGGGAGGCCAAGGCAGGTGGATTGCCTGAGCACAGGAGTTTGAGACCAGCCTGAGGAATATGATGAAACCCTGTCTCTACCAAAAAATACAAAAAACTAGTCAGGCATGGTGGCACATGCCTGTGGTCCCAGTTTCTCAGGAGGCTGAGGTGGGAGGATCACTTAAGCCTGGGAGGCAGAGGTTGTAGTGAGCCGAGATCACTCCACTACACTCCAACCTGGGTTGGAGTGAGATCCCATCTCAGAAAAAGAAAGAACAGAAGTGTAGTTCCTTAAGGGCACAAGACCACTGCTCTGCCATCTGGGTATAGCCAGAAAAATAGAAGCCTCTTCTGGAAAGCCCTCTCCAGAGACCCATTGAGCTGACCCCAAATTCGTAACTCTACAGAAGGTCTAGAAGTGGTCCCAGGCAGATGGGTTGTTGTCACCTGGACAGGTCTCAGTATCTGCTGCTGCTGCTGTGTGAGCATCCTGTAGAAGAAGCCAAGAGGAGACTCACTCCCTCCTACTGGGGGATGCCATTCTGTTCTTAAAGGCATTTATTGAGCACCTACTGCTTACCAGAAATAAATGAGATGCCTTGAGAAACCCGAGGTCATTTGTAGATAAGGGAAGGAAGTACATTTCAAAGTTCTCAGCCTCACATCCAAGACTCTTTTCACCTGACTCCAAACAAACCACTATTGTTACTTGCGTCAACACTTCATCCTCTCCTACCCCTCCGTTCACTCTAAACTCAGCCATATGAAAATTGCTTTGCTCCAAGCTTTTGCTTAAGTTGTTCCTGTGGCCTGGGATGTGCCTCTCTGTTCCATCTCAATTATGACATTTCTGTTCACCATTAAAGGTGTGATGGGTCACCTTGGAGCCCTCTTTCCCAATCCCCTCCTCTGGGCTCTTTGTTGTCTGTGACAGCCATCTCGATGCTCGTCTACATGGAGGCCTGACTTTCCCAAAAGCCCACGGTTTCCCACAGAGATGTTTCTTTACTCATTTTGTATCACTTCCCAGCACAACACGTAGCACAAATGCCAGATACTGGGTAGACAATGTATGTGAACATTATGCCCTTAGTAGTATAGAGCACTTTGGAATTTATTTGTTAGTGAGCTCCAGGTTTAAGTCCCAGATTCCCTTCTTTCTAGCTGTGTGACTGTGGGGAAATAGCTCACCTCTCTGAGCACCGCCAGACACTATTGTTGAAGGATTCCATGAGATAGTCCACAGAAAGCAACTAGCACTCAAGAAATGTAACATATTCTTACAGATTACATAACCCTCAAGAAATGTGATCTATTCTTACTACTGTTGTTGTTATCATCCATTACCTTAGATTCTGGGATAATGGGCAATGATTATTCTAGATTCCAGGGGTCAGAAAATTTGTCTTTAAGAGCCAGAGTGTAAGTATTGCAGGTTTTGTGGTCCATGTGGTGTCTGCTGCGCTACTCAACTGTGCTGTTGTACCATGAAAGCAGGCACAGAAAATACGTAAATGAATGAGCATGACTGTGTTCCAATAAAACTTTATTTACATAAACTGGCAGTGGGCCAAATTTAGACCGTGGTTTGCTCACCACTAACTTAGGAAATTAAAGGAAACCAGAAGCGGAAGGTAGAACTCGGGCTGTTTACAACAATTCTAAAAGTCACTGCAAGGGGGGAACCTGCGGCAGGGGAGGGGTCATTCTTGGCTTGCCAAGCAGAAGAAGAAATGAAGAAATCATAGCGCACTGATGCATGAACTCTGGATTCAGACAGACATGTAGTCCTGAAGCCACTTCGATCAGCTGCTGTGTATGACTTTGGGCAAAGGACCCCTCTCTGTTTAAGCTTCAGTTTCCTCGTTTATTAAATGGAAAAAACAACAACCTGTATTTCCCAGGCTTGTGGGGAGCATAAAAGTGTTTAGCTACCTTGCCAGAATTTATAGGAACTGTGTCAAAATGCCAGAGAAAGGGAACATTACTGAGACCCTAGGCAGTGGGAAAGAAAAAAAAAATCGAAATGGAAAATGCTGACCTTCTATTAGCTTCTAGTACACGGAATTTCTCAGCAAGACCTTGTAAACCGCTTAACTTTCGGCAAGGCTGACATTTGGAGGTTGATAAGCTCAGGTGTCGCTCATAACCAGGAAGCTTTTTTTTTTCAAGAGGACACGAGAGCCTCAGCATTATGATCCCAACACCTCTAATCTCACCCTCAAGCAGGTGCAGGTAGGGGACAGGGTCTTGGCACCTCTGGAGTTCCAAGACCTGTCCTTTGTCAGGGGCTGGGCAACGTTCTCCAGTCCTGCCAGTATGATGGGAGATGGAGGTGGGAGTCTTGTGGGTGGGATATTTTTCTCCTGATGATCCAAAATGGAGGGGAATTCAGGGGGGGAGAAGCACAGATTAATACTGGAAAGCAAGGGGATTAAAAAAGATTAAAGAGGGTAAAGAGAAACGAATGCTGATCTACTGGATACTTCTGCCTCAGAACGCCAGGTTTTTCCCTGATTCCAATAAGCTCTTTAAAAAATTCATGAGGTTTCTGTTTCTCTGAGTATTTATTTGGGGCCCCGGGATAAACTCTGCTTTCATTGTGGGCAAGTCCTGGGGGGAAGGCATAATTTATACAGTTGAGGGTAACAAATTACACAATGTCAACATGTTCAGTCACTAATGCCCTTCAGCTGTCTCAGGCCCTATTAATGAGGGGTGGCCAGAATGAGAAAGGAAACCATTCTCTGGCTTTATTCCTCCTTTCTTTGTTTCCTTCCCTTCATTTCTGAGGGGGCTTCCCTGTGTCAGGCACTGGGGACATAGAGATGGAAAGGCCATTGAAAAGACACAGTTTTGCCAGGCATGGTGATGTGCACCTGTACTGCCAGCTACGCCGGAGGCTGAGGCAGGAGGATCTCTTGAACCCAGGAGTTAGAGATCAGCCTGAGCAACATAGCGAGACCCTGTCTCTAATAAAAGAAAAGAAGAAAAAAGGTCACAGGTGATGGAGATGACACTTTCATGGAGAGTTCTAAGGCAATGTGATGGGTCCTAGAATAGGCGCCAGCAGGTTCTCTCCAGCAGCATTCACCAAGTCATGCTATATAGTCACGGTGGCACCAGGGCTGGGAAAAGGGCAGGAAGACACAAACCTTCTACTCATGCCTCCATTCTCTCATTTAAAATTGGACACATGATCCTCCAGAAAGGGCAGCTTCTAAAAAGTTAATACTTTTAAACCTATAAAGATGAAAAAAAGACTAGAAACTACCTAATGTCCAACAATAGGAGGCCAGTTATGTAAATTAGGCTACTTAGTGTCATATGATGTCGCCATTAAAGTAATGAGGATGGAAGTTGTGTAGCAACATGGAAAAGATGCGTACAAACTAAGTCTGGCAGTGAAAGGTGAAAACTGCATTTTACTAAACGAGAAAACAAAAGAAACTTCGTAAGGATCTGGTTGCCCTGGGGAGTTGAATCTGGAGGAGTGAGTATTTTGGGGACTGGCTCACATGCCTGTCTCCCCACTGGATTTGGGTACTTGGGGACCAGGGACCAGTGGCTGTGAGAGATACATGTAAAATCTCCAGCTCCTAGCCCTGTTACCCAGCTAGGGTAGATAAAAAATGTATGAGAGAAGACAGGACGTTGATGCTGCTCGTCCCTGCAGAGCACAGTAATTTGCACATAGAGGATGAAATTGCAGCCCTGGAACATGGAGGGAGGGCTGGATGAGCACCAAGGGAAGATGGAAGGAGAGAGAGAAATGAGAAAAAGAGAAAGAGAAAATGAGGTAGAAAGGAGGGGAAGGAGAGGGAAGGATGACTCTGCCTCGATTTAAAGCACTAACATATATTTGAGAAGTTATCTCTGCCAGAATCTAGCCAGACTCCTACACCTTGCATGGTTACCTCCTGTAAAAAGCTGTTTCCTCTGTGGCCCCAAAGTGAGGCACATGGAAGCTGCAGCCTTGGAGCTCTCTGGGACAGCTCTGGGCTCTCTGGGACAGCTCTGGGTCCCAAGGCAGGCACATGCTGAGGAGCCTGGGGAAGGAGAGTGAGAGTGGACCTTAGCGTTGAGCTGCTTTTTGGGCTCTGCCCACCCCATTATCAGTCTCAAGCTGTTGAATCCCCAAAGCAAACTTCAAAAAACTCTGGATTATACTGATGGTTTAATGGGGCCCAGAGGATGGCGATTACAAAGCATATCCAAGAGCAAAGCTCCCTGAAGATCCCCTTCTGGTGTCTCTGCCTTCCCTGGATTTCCATTTCTTCTGGGAGTTGCCATGCCTCTCCCTTCTCCTCTCTGCCTGTCTTCTTCAGTCACACTTGTTTCTCTCTCCACCCCTTGTCCTCATCCACCTTGTTCCTCTAAACTCCCTCTGCATGCACACCCACCCTGCAATCAATACCAACTCTCAGCTATTGGCCACACCCCACATGTCCAGCTTCCCCAGCCAGCCCGTAATTTCTTCCCAGAAGTCTGTTCCTTGCAGCATTTTTTCTGTCTAGCATCATGTTGGAATTTGATTAGTAACGTAAGTCTCTGGCGACTGGGATGAGCTCTAAGTTTAAATTTAATCTTTGCAAGCCAGGTGACCTCAGACAAGCGACATCATCTCTCTGGACAAGTTTTCCTGTCCACAAAATGAAGATCAGATGAACACATGCCTAAAAAGATTTCTGTGAATATTTAACAAGATGCATGCAAGGTGCTGGTTTAGAGAGAGCATGAAGTTGTTCTTAGCCATCAGTACTATTATTTATCCACTGGAACATTCTGTGAGGTCAGTAGAGCAAGACTATGGTCCTCATTTTGTTATGAACAAACCAAGGACCAGAAAGGTGAGTAGACTTGCCCAAGGTTGCACAGGACCAAGCACCCAAGTCAGGTCAAGTTTAGTTCCTTGAGCCTAGACTCTTTGGATATCTTCCCAATTCCTTGAGGTCAAGCATTAAGCCGGCAGGTACTGTTACAGGAGTTATTAAGAAATTATTTTAGCCAGATAGGAAAAGGGGTCCTTGAGAAGTTTTCGTTTGTTTTAAAGCAGCCTCAGAAAAGTTTCTTGTCTAGCAGGAAAGTCCCAGCTCTTGGTGGGGGAGAAGCGGGGCAACCTTTGATATGCAAATGCAGGCATTAGAAAATGGGTTCCCCCCAAATATGGCGATTCCCACTGCCTTCTTGCTCTTGCCCTCACATGTGCCTGGCAACATGGCTGCCCCCACATATCCCCATGTGTGTAGAACATCATGGCGTCCTGGATTTGCACATTAAAAGGCTAGGGTGGGAAGGCCAGTTTTTTCGTGGGCTACATGAGTGACATGCCTGGTCAAACCAATCCCCTGCGCCCTATGCAAATCAGACATCACCTCCTCCAACCTCCTCCTATCAGCAGCCACTTTTGTGCCACACAAGGGGTTTTCCCTTTGATGGAGTCCCCCCTCCCACTGGGGGAGCTGTTTTCTTCTTCCTTCCTTCTTTCTTGCCTATTAAACTTTTTGCTCCTTAAAACCACTCCATGCGTCCCTGTTGTTTTATCCAATTCAGGGCGAGACGCAGAACCCTGGTGTTCCTCCACTCATCGGAGATCTATCAGTATTAGCGGCTATGAATCTCCACATCTTTGGCTCTTTACATCCCAGGTCCTAGAGGTCAAGCCCTGCAAAGGCAAGTGCTGGCGAGTGGAGGGCACTGCAGCCTGGATGCTGTTAGCGCACTCTGGGGAAGGAAGGTTCTCCTTCCTGGCTTCAGTTTTAAGAGGCTCAACATTAAATTATGATGATATATGGCATGGGATTCTGCTGCCTTCTAGCCCCTGACAATTACATTTCTTCCAGGCACAACTCCAGAGAACCCATTTTGTTGTTCTCGGCAGAGTCTGCAGAGACCTGCAGGAAATTTGGTGCCCTCACGAGCCATTTCTCACATCAGCCACTCAGAGACTTCCTATATAGTTTGACTATGTGGTACCCCTCTCTGGGGTGTTGTTGTCGTTATTCTAAAGTTCAGATTCAACCCCAAGCTATCTGCCAAGATTCCCTCCCCTTCCTCTGCCAACATCATCACTTGGTACTTCACAGTATTGCATGGTGTCTGGGGGATTCTGGAGTCAGATCGATGTGAGCTCAAAGCCTAGGTGTTACTCTATGAACTGGGTAAATTATTCAGTCTCTCTCAGCCTCCATATCTTCACCTGTAAAATGGATATTTATATAATTATGGAAAACAGGTAAATAATACTTCATAGTATGGTATGATCATTCTATGAGATTGTATCAGAGATGCAAGTACTATGATGCCACATAATAAATAACCATAAAACCTTAGGGACACATGAAAATTGGCAACTCAAAGAAGAAATATAAGCAGCCAATGCATGCACACATAAAAAGTCTTCATCACACTAGTAAACAAGAATGGCAAATAAAGAAAAAACAAGATGTTAGTTTTCACTTATGTCTAATTGGCAATGTTTTAAAACACAGACTTTACGTTTTAGAACAGTTTTAGATTGACAGAAAATTTAATAAGATAGTTTGGAGTTCCCAGTCTTGCCTATTAGTAACATCTTATCTTAATGTGATATATTTGTTTCAGCTAATGAACCAATATTGATAGAAAATCATTAACTAAAGTCTATGTTTTATTCAAATATCCTTAGGTTTTACCTAATGTCCTTTGTTTTGAGCCTAGAATCCCATCCAGGTAGCATTTACATATAGTCATCATGTCTCCTTATATTCCTCTTGACTATGATAGTTATGCACTTTCCTTGTTTTTTATTACCTTGAGAGTTTTGAGGAGCACTGGTCAGATATTTTGTAGAATGTCCCTCCATTAGGATTTGTCTGATTTTTTTTAATGGATTGACTCAGGTTATGGGCCTGTAGGAGTAAGACCAGAGAGGTAACTGGAATTTTCATCACATTGTATCAAGGGTACATACTAACAGCATGACTTATTGGCCTTGATAACCTGGCTAAAGTAGTCTTTGTCAGGTATCTCCAACCCACACCAAAAGAGTGGGGAGTTATGCTCTCCCTCTTTGAGGGCAGAGCATCTAGGTAAATTGTTTGGAATTAGGTTGCATGAGAGATTATTCTCTTCTCCCCCATTCATTAAGCTATTCAGTCACTTATTTGTATCAGTATACACTCACAGATATATGATTTATACCTTGAGTTAAAACTCAATTCTTTGTTTCTTTATCTTTTTCCAATTATTTCAGCTTTGGCCATTGGAAGCTCTTTCAGTTGGCTTCTGACCTTCTTTGATATATACTCATCATTTGTTTTAGCACATGTGTCCTTGCAATCTGGCACTATAAAATGCTCCAGGCTCATCTTGTGCTTTTACCACCCCAGTCATTGAAACAGCTATTTCTCCAAGTACCTCTGGTTCCTTTTATTGGAGAATGGTATTAGTAACCAAGATCTGGGCATTAGGTGTTTTTGTTGCTACAGCGGTGCTTCTAGGCCCTCTAGGCTGACATATTTTCTTTTCTTTTTTTTTTTTTTTTTTTTTTTTTTTGAGACAGAGTCTCGCTCTGTCGCCCGGGCTGGAGTGCAGTGGCCGGATCTCAGCTCACTGCAAGCTCCGCCTCCCGGGTTTACGCCATTCTCCTGCCTCAGCCTCCCGAGTAGCTGGAACTACAGGCGCCCGCCACCTCGCCCAGCTAGTTTTTTGTATTTTTTAGTAGAGACGGGGTTTCACCGTGTTAGCCAGGATGGTCTCGATTTCCTGACCTCGTGATCCGCCCGTCTCAGCCTCCCAAAGTGCTGGGATTACAGGCTTGAGCCACCACGCCTGGCCTAGGCTGACATATTTTCTTATGATCTGTGAATACACTAACCTGTGTAAATACACATATCTATAAATATTTCTCTATGTAACCATCTGTATCCATACTAAGCTAAATGTTGAGCTCATACTGATGTCCCCAGCTCTGATTCATTGCCACATGGATCATCTAGCTTCCTGCCCTGGCTTATCTGTAAACTCCCACTCCAACAGTGAGAAACATGACTTTCACCAACTTATATCCATTTACTTCAACTCTAGTATGCATGTATAGCAGTATCAGAATTGTTAACCTGTATTTCTGTGGGAAACAAAGAGTACAGTCTTTATGCACAGTTCCTTCTGCCTTTTGTCTTCCAGACTCCATTTATTTCCAACGTTATGCCAGCACCTCCCCTCACACTCTCTTCAATGTGGTTGTTTCAGGCATTTGTAATACAGTTAGATTCTTTGTCATAGTCTGCATTACCTCCTGGGATCCCAGCTCCTTAAATGATTTTTTAAAATTGCATTTATTAAGGTTCACTCTTTGTGTTTGAAAGTTCTACGGGTTTTGATAAATGCTTAATGTCTTGCGTTCACCATTACAGTATGATGCAGAATTTCATTACTTTCTTAAAAATCCATTTGCTCCACCTACTCATCCCTAGACCCTCTCTCCAAATCCCTAGCATCAACTGCTCATTTTACTCTCTGTCTTGAGTTTTGTCTTTCCCAGAATGGGTGATGACGTTTTCAAGTGCTAATATTTATTAAATAGTATCACTGAGATTATGAAGAAATAGGCCTCTGTTATGCTACATGTTGCAGTTTGCTCATTCATGGCCTAAATATCTTTTTTAAAAAAAGGAAAAGGGGTGCCTATTTTTTATTTTTAATCCAGCAAATTCCACATCTAAAAGTTTACCAAAAGTAAATCATTCTGAATGAGTACAATGATTTGCTATGAGGATGTTTATGGCAGTATTTTTTTATTATCATGAAATCATCCGTCAATTCAATAAATATTTAGTGTGTGCTTACCATGTGCTGTTCACTATTTTAGGCACTGGAGATTATAACTCCACAAGAAAAGACAAAAATTCCTGCCTTCAAAAATCCAATATACCTCATATAACTTGTATCCTAGTAATTACAGACAGGCACACACATATGCATACGTGCATGTATATGTGCACAGACACACACATACATATTCTGATGATGGCAGGAGTAGGAAGAAAACAAATCAGGGAAGGTCATTAGGCAATGCCTCTGTGGTTGGCAGGGTGATTTACCTCACTGCCCATGGAGTCCTTTGGGGATTAGAGAAACTTAAGGTGTCCTGAGCTACTTCTGGTGGCTAATGTGAAAAGTATAAAGGACAAAATTATTTCCGAGCATCTCCTGGCAGAGAGTTGTAGTGAGGCTATGAGCATTTGATGAGACAGAGAAGGAGGAAGGGGTGAGAGTTTTATGAGGAGCATACAGGTCTCCTGAGGCACACTCCTCCCCCCTGCCAGTGCTGACTAAAGCAGAGGACAAGGTATTTATCTGGAACATACAGAACTTTGGAGGTTCCTCTTGGCTGCAGAAAAACACCAGCCAGCCATTAAAAACAATGTGTTGATAAATACTTAATATGAAAAAATATTCATAATATATTTTACATGAGTAAAAAGCAACTAAAGACTGTATATACATTATGGGAATATTTTGGTCACATAAAATATAAATACTTCTATATATATAAACATACAGAAAACATGAAATAGAATGTTGTCTCTGGGTAATGGGATTAAAAATATTTTTAAAATTGCCTCTTTTCCTTATACTCATGTAACAAATATGCACATGTACCCCCTGAATATAAAGTAAAATAAAATTTTAAGAAATCAACTTGTGGAAAATTAGCACCTTGATTTTTCGATCTATAAATATGGCACACCACTTCATTTCTTTAATTCTTTATTAAGCTCTTTCAGCAATACTATGATTTTATTTCTACTTTAACATTATTGGAAGTCTTTGGTTAAGTTCATTCCTAATTTTTCTGTGCTCATTAACACCAGTGTAAATAGAGTTAATTAATTTCAGTTTCTAATAGTTTGTAGCAAGTATATACAATTTATTTTTGTATATTTTGCCTATTAACATGGGATTCTATATTCACTTTGTATTTCCTATGATTATTTGTAGATTTTATAAATTCTATGCATGGAAATAATCACATCATTTACAAATAGATTTTACTTAACTCATTCCTTTTCGTCAGCATGCTTTTTATTAATATTTTTTCTTATTGCCTTCTTAGACGATTATGGTCTCCAGTAAAATGTTAAATAGAAGTGGTCCAGCTTGTCTTTGTTTTGCTAGTAAGGGGAGAACATTCAATATTCAATTATTAAGTACGGCATTACCTAAGATATTTTATTGATGTCCCTTTTCAGATTGAGGAAAGTACATTCTCCTCCTAGTTTTTGAGAGTTTTTCTATATATTGCAGATGAAAATTATGTTTTGTTCAATGCTTTTCTTAAAATTTTATGGTTTTTTTCTGTTAATCTGATAATATCATGAGTTACAATTTTTATTTTTTATTTATTTATTTATTATTTATTTATTTATTTTTTCTTGAGACGGAGTCTTGCTCTGTCGCCCAGGCTGGAGTGCAGTGGTGCAATCTTGGCTCACTACAAGCTCTGTCTCCCAGGTTCATGCCATTCTCCCGCCTCAGCCTCCCAAGTAGCTGGGACTACAGGTGCCCGCCACCATGCCCAGCTAATTTCTTTTGTATTTTTAGTAGAGAGGGGGTTTCACCATGTTAGCCAGGATGGGTCTCGATCTCCTGACCTTGTGATCTGCCCGCCTCAGTCTCCCAAAGTGTTGGAAATACAGGTGTGAGTCACTGAGCCCAGCCTTTATTTTTTATTTCTAAGGAGGTTCCCGTTAGTCATTGTATTAGGTTGTTCTTGCACTGCTATAAAGAAATACCTGAGGTCAGGTAATTTATAAAGAAAAGAGAATTAATTGGCTCATGGTTCTGCAGGCTGTACAGGAAGCATGGTGCTGGCATCTGCTTGGCTTTTAAGGAGGCCTCAGGGAGATTTTCCTCATTGTGGGAAGTGAAGAAGGCGCAGATATCTCATGTGATCAGAGCAGGAGCAAAAGAGAGAGTGGGAGGTGCCAAAAACTTTTAAACAACCTGATCTCACGTGAACTCACTCATCACCAAGGGGATGGTGCTAAGCCATTCATGAGAAATCCACTCCCATGATCCAAACACCTCCTACCATGTCCCACCTCCAATACTGAGGATTATATTTCAACATGAAATGGGGCAGGGACACAGATCCAAACCATATCAGTCATGTAATATCCTTCATATATGTGCCCCCAAAACACACACAGCTGAATATGATTTAATACTTGATTAATTATATTTCTGCCTAATTTAATAAGGGATGGCTCACTTTAATTTTATTTTAGCATCCATTTCTTCATTATCAGTGTCATGGTAGCCTCATGAAAATAATAAAAGGTAGTTAGACTTTTAAATTTTTTCTCTTTTTTTACTTACCTGTATTTTCTTAAGTTTCTATAATCAAAATTTATATTGCTTTTGTAATCATAAGGGAAAAAGTGAGAACAACAGAAAAGAATGTAGAAATGGATGTTAAAACTCTCTTCAGTTAGAATCAATCATGATGTCTAGAGAAATAAATTACCACTTCCCAAGAATACTGCCTCCAACCTATAGGGAGTGCCTTGCACCTCTGCCTTCCCTTGCAGCTGGGGATCAAGGCACAAACCCTTTCCAATCCTGAGATACCATGCTTGGTTCTCTGAATTTTATCTGTGGCTTTCTCTGGTGTTTGGTGGGACTTTGGAAGCAGGAGTGCGGATGGGAGTGGACTCCTCAACCTAGACTTAAGAATTTCACAGAGGAAGACAGAAAGGGGTTTCTCCCACTTACCACAAACACCTCTAAGTCTCTCACCCTGGCTCATTGGACTAGAAAGCATCATGGTGACAATTTCCTCTAGCATAAGACCTGGTACTCGAAGGTCTTCTGTTCTGAGTGAGCAAAAAGTGGTGCCAACTTTGATGAGGACAGAGAGTGAGTAAAAGGCAACATCACCTAGGACATCAGAGTGGAACTAACATGTTTGGTATAAAAATTGGCTGCAGTACATCACCTAAACACCTTTCTCATGCTAGAGCATTTACCAAGCATCACTTCATTCACTCTCCTACCATCACCCATGCCTGGGAATCAGAGGTGAATCAGATGTGAATCTAGCCCTCAGAAATCTCCACATCCAGGAAGGGATGTAAATCATAGGCACATATCATCTTAATACCAGGCAGACAATAAAAAACAACAGAAGAAAGCAGTTGAGAAAACAGAACATTTACTTCCAGCTGGGCTGGGAGCCCCAGGGAAGATTTGTGAACTCTATGCAAAATGAACTCCAGGAAACTGCCTAGGAAGGACCTACTCTGAGGGCAAAAGCATGGGGAGTGAGTAAAATAAGAAACAACTCTATGAATATGAGGCTAGTTTTCTGATATCATTGTATTTCACTTTTTGAAATAGAAATGTACATAATTTTTTCTAACATAAAAAAGTATTTTATGCTCATACTAAAACAGCCACATATATTCCAGTGTGGGGCTATCATGCAATTTATTCAACAGCTCTCATTGGTTAGTCAAGTGGATTGTTTTCAAGTTTTCATGATTAGAAGTGACCCTATGATGAATACATGTATTTAGACTTTGTCCAATTTTATTTTAGGATAAATTTCTAGGAGGAAAATTGTTTGATTGAAGTGCATATATTTCAAAGTTTTTAATATATACTGCAAAATTTTCCTACCTGGACCAATTTACATTCAAAGGCATGAGAGTGGCCATGTGTCCACAATTGCCTAATTATATATTATCGTTCTTTTTAATCTGCTTGCTCTGTGAAATGATGCCATGGAAGCTCATAAGCCAAATGATATAAACTAGTCTGTTACCATTTTATTTTGTCTTTTCCTCTTCATTGAGCTCAGTGGCTCAAATGAAAACCTCTGAAATCCTCCATGCACCCCACCTAGAAATGTCCCTGCACTCTTTTCCCAGTGACAACTTGAGAGCAGATGGCTTATAAGCTCACTCTAAAAGCAACATTTTCTTTATCTTTCTTAGGTCAGGTATTGAAAACCCGGGCTGCAGGGGAGGAGGCCTATGTTGTGGTAGAGAGATGACCTGGTTCTTAAGAATGAATATTTTATTCACACCCCTGGTGTGCATCAGCATTTCCGCAACTGTCTCTGTCTCTGCTTGGCATGGATCACTTAGAACCTCCAAGGCAGACCTCTGCTGTAAGCACCCTTGTCACTCTGGGGACCCATCCCATTTCCCAGCCATTTGTGAGCCAATGTCTCCATAATGCAGGGGTGGCAGGATAATGGGAAGTCCTTAGATCTTGAGAGAACCGGCTTGGGTGGTGTTTAACAAAGAATGTCTCTATAATGCTTAGTTCCAAGTCTCCTTATGTGCTCGGGAAACCAGGCTGAATAAGGAGGAAAAGTGAGGCACAGAGAAGGGGAGACATCCACATGAGGTCATACAGCAATCACCTTTCCTAAAACCTTATCACCCGAGTCCTCTGTTGGAACTCACTGCCTCCCCCGTGGCAAACTCCTGATTCTAAATCTCAGCACACTGTGCGTCTCATGCAGAGGGTTGTTTATGATGTTACATTATCAAGCTTTTAAAAGTCCAGATGGTTCCAGTTGTGGGGGGTCTATGGGCCATAAAACTGTCATCCTCACAACTCAAGCCTCTCTTGTGGTAATGATGTAATCTGTTTGCAGAAAAAGGCCCCAGTCCAGGCTGTCACTAGAGCAGTCACCTCTGATGGAGGCACAACCAGGGATAGGGAGTGTTCATGATAGTTCTATTCTGAGCTGTGAAAAGCAACTTTCCAGTGACTGTGTTCTCTAGCACATAAGGGCCCAATGTATTAGAGAAGTGCAGGAATCAGACCTCTGTACCCACCTCATCTCCTACTTCTCTTCAAGCACAACTGCAGAACTTCTGCCCTCTATGAGCTCTTGAGTGTGCATTTACACTTCAGGGGATGTCCTCTCTTACTTTTGTCTTTAAAACCCTTCAGAACTGTAGGTACAAATCTCAGCTCTGAGGTTGTCTAACTGACTCAGGACAAGTCATTTCATCTATATGATCATTTATTTCCTCATCTCTCAAATGGTGTCAGTAATAGATCCAGCCTCATAGGATTGCTTCAAGGATTAAGCAAATAATCCTCACGGGCTGAGGTTGAGGACATTTTGGCTATAACAGAAACCCACTCAGACTAATTAAAGCAGAAAAAAGCAGGGTGAGGATTTGCTCAGAAAGGGCACAAACCCAGTCTTAGGATGCAAAATAAGTCACGTCATGTATAAATTTTCAGTCACTCACTCCAGACCCCCACATGCAGGAAGTTCAACATGTTCCTCCTAAAATCCCACTTGCACACTCACTTGGTGCTGGCCAACACTTCTGAAGAGTTCGTGGGTCCCAGGGGCAGAATGTCCACAGGGAGCAGATTCCCCCAGAAGACAGCATAGGATGGAGTCCAGGCAAGGTACCACTGCTGTGCTTGGCTAACTTTTGGGCTGTCGTGAAGACGGCTGTGATGTGGCCTGGTCAGTAGCATGGCAGGTCTGCACTGGACTTTGCATGAACCATTTACTGGATGTCAGGAGAGGAGTGCTCCACTCCCACGTGCCAAATTGCAGTGCTTAGCCTCAGCTTTCCTAAGCAAATTGCAGTGCTTAGCCTCAGCTTTCCAGGCATATCCCACTTCCCAAGAATCTGGAGTAGGTTCCACAAGGTCAGGAAACATGCCTATCTTATGTATTGCTGTGTGCCCAGTGTCTGAAACATGGGCCTGGTACAAAGAAGTCATTAAATGTTAAGTAGATGGATGGATAGGTGGGTACGCAGGTGGATGGATGGATGGATGGATGGATAGAGAGACAGACAGATAGATAGAGATGGATGGATTGACGGATGGACAAATCATAGTGTGAAATATCAGCTCCAAATCATGGTTAAGAAATGCTATAAATGAGTACCTTTGGTAAATTACCATTTTGGAATAGGTAGGTATGTGATGTTTTTAAAACAGAACAAGTAAACCAACATTTTAAAAATCATAGGCTAAGAATTTGCTGGTTGCATGAATTTATCATCTTCACTTGCATTATGCAACAATCACAAGCATGCATATAAACATATTTATAAAGACAGTCTCTAAATACATGGATGCGATTTCTATTGATGCCTCTGGAATAGAATTAGGTCAAAGGCCACTGGGAAATGATTGAGAGCAAGCATTTATTGAGTGTCCACCAAGGGTCAAGTTGTTTAATTAAATGCTACCCTGTCAGATCCTCTCTCAACTCTGTGCAGAGGGCATCACCATCCCGTTTTTCAGGTGGAGGAACTGAGGTGCGATGAGACTACACATGTCTTGCTTGGGGACACACAGCTAGTAGGTGGCAGACTAGCTTTGAATTCAGTTTTGCTCAGTCCCAAATCCCATGCTGTCACCATTTCCCCACATGACCTGGCCGGAAGAGGGCCTATGGTAGGAAAGAAATGGGGCGAGCATTGTTTAAGGATTAAATCTTATAAGTCCTGTTATCTCCTTCATCCCACAGCAATTCTGTAAGGGAGGAACTATACTGTTATTACTCATGCCTCGAAGGTGGGGAAACTGAGATTTAGAGCTAAATGCCACTTCTAAGGTCATTGGAATCAGGAAAGCTCTTTGAGGCCGATTGGATTTCTTGTCTACATGACCCTGGCAAAGGCAGACAATAGACTGGGGCCCTCGCAGGCTTGCTCAGTGCCCTAAATTCCTTCACTACACTCTCCTTGGAGTCACAGCTTTTTGACTCTGGTTAAAATGCAAATCATACCTGGAAGGGATAACACAGAAAGTCATTATCAGCCTGGAACAAAGCCAGACCACATTCATGTCCAAATTCCATTCTTAATACTTTTGGGTTTTTAAAAATAACTTAAAAAACATTTTTGGGGGAACAATTCATGTTCATTGTAGGAGTTTAGAAAATGCAGAGAGGCAGAAGAAAATAAAAGAATAAAGGAAAGAAAACAATCACCTGAAATCTCCCTGAAGTAGTCATCTTTTCCTATTGCATCTAGTAATAGTACTCAAATTTTGCAATTTTGCCCTGAGAAACCATATATCCCCCACTCTCCACCCAACTCATTAAGGTAGGGCTTATTCCATCCCATGCCTTAATGGGGTAGAAGAGCATGTGACCCAGAAATGGCCAATCAGAGCATCACAGCCCTGGCCACAGTGATTGGCTCATGGCAGGGTATGCTACCAATTCTAGCCAATAAGAACTCTGCCCAAAACTTTCAATGGACTCATTTGGAAATATATATTTTTTTCTTCTTCCTAACTGCAAAGAGGATGGGAGCAGATAGTGGCTATTCTTGACCTAGTCTGTGGAAAGTTACCTGAGAATAAAGCCAGTTCCACAGAGGAATTGAGGCATGTGTAGAAGTAGAATTTTGATATTGTCTGAGTGTCTGGATCCAACTATACCTGAAGCCAGTGCACTTAGACTTTTCAGGTAGTAAACTGAATCATGTACAATTGCCAGTATTTGACAGTTTTGAAAGTGGTGATTTAATAAGGTTTAACTCAATACATGAGAAAACAAATTTCCTTTCCTACTCAAGTAAGTTGAAATTGAGTTTCTGGCTCCTGCAACTGAACCAGTTCAATACATCCATCACCCAAATAAAATCAACATTCACAATTTGGTAGGTCTCCTCCCATACTTGTTTGTGTGTGTGTGTGTGTATGTTTGTGTTATATAATATAATCATAGTTCCTTTTGTAATATGCTATCATATAGCACTGTGTGTTAATAATTAATGATTTATGACAATTTAATTTCACTTATTATTTATGTAATTAGTTGTTCAAAATCCTCCTTCTATGGCCTGAAAGTTTCATGAGAACAATGCTTTATTCTAGCCAAACACATTGTCAGCCCCATAGTAGGTGCTCAGTAAATATTTGTTGACTGTACTAATATGCAGATATACTAAAAAAATGGAATTCAGTTTGAGAGAATGGTTCAGAGAAAAGCCAACCTGCAGCCAGGCAAACAGCTACTGAATTCTAGAAAAGTAAGACATATTGTCCCATTAGAGTAGGGCCCAGAGGTAGAACAAGCATTGAAACCTGGGCGTCTGCATTAAAATACAAATGATACACTAGTGGAGAGTGGCAGTTTTCATAGAAGACTGGCAACTGCCCATCAGCCTTCTTAACAAGTTGGCCTGGGGTGGAAGATGGGGAGCACAGAAAAGAGATCTAATAGCGAGACCCATGGTTTGAAACCCATAGAAAGAGGTTAAGCAGAAGGTTTTTGATGCATCTATTGTATGTTCATCGCTCAGACCACAGGTCCATGATACATTAGTATCTCCTCAAGGTGGTCCAGCAAAATGCAGGGAAGATATGAAAGGCAATCAGTTAATCAGTCATGCCACTACAATTATCATAGGCTCATGGATTATCAGAACATGGAGATATGTTGTTGTTGTTGGCCTGTTGTTATGGTAATTATCATCAATCTTCACATCAACAGCCTAAGAGTGGCTGATATGTATTGCCTGGCAAGGTGCTAAGAGGTTCTCGTGCATTGTCTCATTTTGTTCTTGCAACACCCCTATGAGATAGCTACTATTAGGTACCCACTTTAGAGAGGAGGAAGCTGAGGCTTAATGCAGTGAAGACATTAGCCCAGTGGCACATAGTTGGGAAGTGGCAGAGCTAGGATTTGAATCCAAGGTCTTCCAACTTTTCCCGCTCTGGTTTTCTAGGTGATCTCATCCACTCCACTCATTGTATAAGTGAGGAAGATGAGCCTCTGAAAAGTAGTAGTTCTGAGGTGGGAAAGAGATGCCAAACAACTGTTAGAAACTTTACACAATTACACCTAAACATCGAACTTTTGCCTTTTCAGAAATGATCCTAAGCAGAGGATGGGGAGGGCCCTGATGCAAAGGGATCCAGATGGGGTTGACCAGAAGATACTTGCCAACATTTACATCACATGAAGGTGTTGATTGCAAGGGCAGCCCAGGGCAGCCATGCTGGAGGGTTTAGGTGATGTGGTCCATGACAATCCACCTTGGAGAAGTTCCCACTCAGACCCACACCGGAGCGTACATGAAGATGTACACTACCACCACGCAGTCTGCAATGGTAGCAAGCTGAAGCCCTCCAGGTTTCTGTCCCTAAATACTTGGATGATTAAAATATGGGGAACGCCCACCAGGGAGTACCATGCGGCAGTCCTAGATGTATGAATGACAGCATGAGTGGATCTTAAAACCACAGTGCCATGAAGAAAATAATAGACAGGATGAAATCCACAGCACAGTATCATTTAGGTAAATGAAAAACTCATGCACCCGAAACCTTTCCCAGAAACAAATACAAATAAAAAGCTATACATCAAACAGATTAGGTTGGCTGCCTGTGGGGTGTGTATGAGAGGAGAAGGGAGAAGGGGAGAGTGAGGCATGAAGATCAATGGGAATAAATGAATGGATGAATGGCACACGGGAGATGCTTGCAGACAATAATGTGAATGTGGCATAAGCCAAGGAGTATGAGTGCCTCAAGCCTCAGCATTCCAGATCTGAAAAAGTAAAGAAACACAAAGACAAAATCACTCAGCTAGGCTTGTGAGTAAAATTAAGTCATAGCATAAGGAATCCAGCATTTTAAAAACACCTACTGTGTATCAGACACTGTTGCTAGGGACTTTCTCTGTGTCATCTCATTTACTGTTCAACAGAACATTGGGAAGAAATTAGCATTTGTTTCGCAAATTAGGGAAATGGAGCGGAGAGTTGAGGCTGGAGGAGAGTAGTCCTCATCCAGGTTGTCAGAACCCAAAGTAATTTGTTTTCAGATTTTCCAGAATAGACATTCCACAGTCTATTTTCTGGGAGCAAATGGAAAGGCATCATTAGTTGCTAGTAAGAGAAAAATTATGACAATTCTGTAGGATGGCCTTGTTATTTTAAAAACAAGTGTGTTGAGTGACTTTTCATATAGAAAAGAGGCTGGAAGGGTCTGTGTCTAGGTTTTAGCAGGAAGCCCCCTGGGAGCAGGGCTGAATCTGTGCTGGTCAGTCTTGTCTGCTGCTGCGCACCCATTCAGGGCTGACCCACAGGAAAGCTCAACATATTCACATAAATTAATCTCTGGATGGTGAAGTGCCTTTTCTCTGTGCCTTCGCGTACTATCTGCATTTTTAAAAAGAGCACAGATTACTTTTATAATCAAAAAGGAACAATAAAGCTTTTTCTGTTTGGAAGGAAAACGTTTGTTTAATAAGAATGAGCAGAGGGATTCTGAGGCCAGTTATGTCTGAGAATCCCGTCTCCCATGGCAACAACAGTATGTGTATTCTCAGAGAACCCATGAGTAAGTCTTGAGTGCCTACTCTATACGTGGTTCATGGCAGAGGGCTCAGAAGAAAAAGGCAATTTGGGGAAGGAATGATTACCAGCAGAGCCCACGGAGTCCGACTCCAGGCTAGCGTGTGATCCTGGGCAAGTTATTTGACCTCGCTGAGCCTCTGATTCCTCACTGCAAGATGGACACAATACTAGCTATGAAGGTTAGCCTATGCCTAGCACTGAGCAGGGGTCCATATGTAATAATACTGCTATCATGGATGGGGGTGGGAGAAGCACCTTAGCTGGTGGGAACAGCAAGGGCAAAGATACGGAGGGAGGACTGCACTGGGTACTGCAGGGCCTTTGTTTTCAGGTTTCCTCTTTTAGGAAATCAGAGCTGGGGCAACAGGTTCCTTGTTCTTCCCCAGCCTCCCATGGAACTGTACTAGAGGAATCTGATTGCTAGTTTTAAAAGGCAGTAAAGAATCATTAGGGCCAGTTTCATCAGTGCAGTGCTCTGTGTGCTGGGAAAAGATGAAGAATAACAGCACAGCCCAGGGCTTCTAGACCATGGCCCCAAACCAGGTGATTAAAGATGCAGAAATGGGATTCCAGATGTAGAAAAAGAAGGAGCTGCCTGAGGAGAGGGGGCCAGCTCTATGGATACAAAAGTCCTGAGAATACACAGACCCCACATATGCACCTATGAGCTTCTGGTAGAAGTACAGGTCCTGGATATTACAGACACACACACACACACACACACACACACACACACACCACTTAATGAGCTCCATTCAAAATTAATTTCTTTCACCCAAATCAAATCTGAAATGAGACACCAGATTGCCCATCCACAATTCACCATCTCTTTTGCTCTTGCCTTTAAGATAACACAAATATCCATAATATACAGAGTGATTACTAGGTACCAGACACTGTGCTAAAGTCTTTATGGGAATTCGGCCGTGTCCTCTTTCCCGACAGCAGGTCTTAATTAGGATTGGGATGGGTCATAAGGACAGGAAACAACATAACAGTGGCTTAAGGAAGAAAGGAGTTTATCTCTCCACAATGTTAAACAAGTTTAGGACAGTTGGCCCAGGACATATGTCAATGACTGCAGCTCCTTCTTTCTTGAGGTTCTGCCATCCTCAGCATGCAGCTTTCTCCTCATGGCCCAACAGCTGCTTGAGCTCCTGCATCACAACCACATTCCAGCCAGCAGGAAGGAGGAAGGGACAAAGAAAAGCTCCCTTCTCTTGCCACTGCACTCCAGTCTGGGCAACAGAGCAAGACTCCGTCTCAAAAAAATAAAAATAAAATAAAATAAAGGCTCCCTTTTCTCTTTTAGGATCCTTCTAGGCATCTGCACATGATACTTTCGCTTATATCTCTCCACCAGAATGTAGTCACAATGCCTACTTCTAATAGGAGGGAGTGTTAGAAAATGAAGTTTTTACTCCAGGTGAACGTGGAATTAAAAAGTTAAAAGTAAGGGGAAAAAATGAGAAGAATGGCTATTGGATGCAAGGAGGATGACTATGGTCTTGGCCACAGCGCCGCTACTATTAACAATAATCCTGCTTTTCAGATGAGGCACCTGAGGCTCCAAGAGGGGAAGTGACTTGTCACAGGTGACCATGATGGTACATGGTACCATATGATGACCGTGTGATGGCTCATGGCAGATGGTATGGTACCATATGATGATGGTATGATGGTACATAGCAGATAGTATGATGGTACATGGCAGAGCCAGGAGTTGAACCAATGTTTCTTTGGCCCCGAGCCACTGGGTCTTTTGAAAGCTATATAAAAAGTTCTTTTGTGGTAACTTGTGAGATTTTGGTGCACCCATCACCTGAGCAGTATACACTGAACCCAATTTGTAGTCATTGATCCTTCACCCATTTCCCACCCTTTCCCCTTGAGTCCCCAAAGTCCATTGTGTCATTCTTATGCTTTTGCATCCTCATAGCTTAGCTCCCACTTATGAATGAGAGCATACAATGTTTGGTTTTCCATTCCTGAGGTATCTGTAACTGATATATACATATATACACACACACACACACACACACACACTATATATACATATATATATATATATATCACAGTTTATTTATCCACTCGTTGATTGATGATTGATGGGCATTTGGGCTGGTTCCACATTTTTGCAATTACAAATTGTGAATCTCCACACTGTTTTCCACAGTGGTTTATTAGTTTACACTCCCACCAGCAGTGTCCACCTGTTTCCCAAAAACCAATGGAAATAAAAAATTTAAAATAAAAATAAAAAGGACATATTGACAGTCAAAGATAATAAATAAATAAAATAGTCAAATTCATGAAATCGAAGACTAGAATGGTGGCTACCAGGGGCTGAGGGCTGGGGAAAATAGGAAGTTATTGATAAACACGCATGAAGTATCAGTTACGTAAAATGAACAAGCAATAAAGATCTACTGGACGACATTATACCTATACTCAACAATAATGTATTGTACACTTCAAATTGTACACTCAACACACTCAACTCATGTTCAGTGTTCTTACCACAACAAATTTTTTAAATGGAAAAAAAATGAAATCCATATAAAAAGATACAGAGAAATTCCATGAACACATGGAGACACACCTTCAAACTCACAGGCTTCAGGGCTTGAAAATCATATGCAGGGTTTCACAGCAAAGTCATTTTGACAATTGAATCCAGATTCCCAGGAAACACTTGTTTCTGTTGAAGCTGTGACAGAACCTTAATTACAATAGCCTGAAGAATATGCTGCACTTACAGGATATGGGGAGCAGGCTATGAATTCCTTTTAGAAAGTCCCTTCCTCCCCAAGGTAATCCAGGCAGGGAAGAGGTTTACACCAGCTCCAGAAGGACACCTGGATGTCCCTCTCCAAGGTGGTGGCAGGGGTGTGCTGTGCGGGTCATTTGTCCTCTGCCCTCTCTCATGTGAGGATGTGCAAATAATCACGGTTATTTGAATTGCCTTATTATTTGAATTGCAAGGAGAAAATAAAATCCTGCCAAGGAGTGGGTGAGGAAGGTCACCTCCAAGGTGAAACTCCCCCTGTTCAGTGTTGAGATGAGGGTCCCATGATGCCCTGAAAGCTTCCTGCAAGTGCCCATGGGACTAGGGCCTTCCCCTTTCTTTGCCCCCTAACCACTGGTGCGAATTACTCCCTAGGAGAGGAAATGCAAATGATAGCTATCACAGCTAATCCAGTTGACATGCAAGTATCTGACAACACTAGTATCTCCTTACATGCCTACATCACAGAGGGTCATACATCATCCCCATTTTACAGCAGAGAAAACAAAGGCTTAAAGCCAAAAGTGAAATAGTGCAACCACTTTGGAACTCTGTTTGCCAGTTTATAATAAATTAATACATACTCTTACCATACAACCTAACCATTCTACTCCGAGGTATTTATCTAAAAGAAACAAAAAAGATTTGTACAGCCAACACCACCAATGTCCATAAACAAGAGAATGGGTAAAAAATATGTCTCCACACAGTGAAACACCACTTATCAGTAAAAAGGAATGAACACTGACCTTGGCAAGAGCATGGCAGAATCTCAGGGAAATTATGCTCCAAGGAAGAAGCTAGACACAGAAGAGCACATACTCCAGGATTCCATCCATCCAAAGTTCAAGAACAGGCAAAGTGACTAGAAGGTAATAGAAATTAGAACAGCTGCCCTGCAGGGGAATGGTTACTGAATGAGAAGGGGTGCAAGGGAAGCTTCTGGAGATAGTTTATATAAGTTGATCTGGTGATACTTCCAGGGGTGTTTATTTGGCAAAATTAATTAAGCTGTAGACTTAAGATTTGTGCATTTTGTTGTGTGAAAATTATGCCTTGAGTGCTGGAGGAAAAAGACTCACCCTGTTACAGGTGGAAAATGACTGAGCTACGTCATTGTCCAATAGCAAGTAAGTATGACCACTGCCTCTTTTTAAAGGATTGGGAAGACTCTGTCAGGGTCAAAGGTGTTTCTGAGTGTTCTCCTTGGGCCAGGTCCTGTGCTTAGGGTTGGGGTAAAGATGGACACAGTCCTGTCCTGATGAAGCATTTGTCCTGGTACAGGGACAAGCATTCATCCCAGGGCCACATGGGGAAGTAGGAGCAGGGACAGTCGATGCTCCTTGGAGGGGACTGAGTCTAGATCTCCTGGAGGAAGAGGCAGCAAGTTGCAAAGAAATAGGGGAGGAAGAAACATGATGTAGGGATTAGGTTGCTTCAGGTTGGGCAGAGATCCATACTATGGAAAGAGAAATGTAGTCTGTATGGGAAGGGGACTGTCAGTAATGCAGTCCTCCTGGAGCTTAGAGTAGAGATAGAAAATGATTGTTAATAAAAGTGGCTTTCACTTACGCACAACTTACTCTGTGCCTACCCGCTGTTCATATGTCAACTCATTAAATCTTCACAAGGGCCCTTTGCAGTAGATTGTCTCCATTTAACAGATGATGAAATTGAGATTCAGAGAGAAGTCACATAGCTGCCAGGTCACATAGCCAGTGAGTGGCAGAGAAGATTTTAACCCAGGTCAGCTGGGTCGAGAATCTACTCTCGCAGTCCTTCTGCTCAGCTAACGAGGTGGAGGGGGCCAGGTTGTGAAGGCCCTAATCAGCCTTTTTACAGTTTCATCCTGTGGACGAAAGGAGTTAGCTGTTCTGTGAGCTTCAGTTTCCTCACCTATAAATATAGACATTAATATTTTCTATCTCAGGGGAGTGTTAATGGGGCTTAAAGTGGATGAAGAGCATCAAGCAACCAGCAAAAGGCATGATTAGTATTATGCCATCATATATATTAGCTGTCATTATTCTAAGTCTGGCTGATCATCTAACTGCTAACATACAAGGACCTACTGTGCACAGGCACTCTGCTAAAGAGTTTGCATGAATTACCTCTTTGATCCTCACAGCCTGTGTGTTAGGGGACATTATTATTGCATATCCCACAAAGGAAGTAAGAGAAGACAAATGTCTAAGATAATGCTGTTAATCAACACCAGTGAAAGGTTGCAGCCCAGAGAATCAAGCTCTGGAGTGCATGCCCCAACCCTGCTCCCTTCCATATGGCAGCCGTTCACTACACGTGGCTACTGAGCGCTGAAACAACAAGGGTCCAAACTGAGATGTGTTATGAGTATGAAATACATACCCGATTTTGAAGACGTTGAGAGATCTCATTCATATTTTTTATTACATGTTGAACATTTTTGACTACATGTGAACATGATAATATTTGGATGTACTGGGTCAAAGGCAAGATGTTATTAAAATTAATTTCACTGGTTTCTTTTTACTTTTTAAAAAATGTGGCTGGGTATATATCCAGGGGAATGTAAATTGTTCTATCATAGAGACACATGCACGTGAATGTTCATTGTAGCACTATTCACAATAGCAAAGACATGGAATCAACCTAGATGCCCATCAATGACAGACTGGAGAAAGAAAATGTGGTACACATACACCATGGAATACTATGCAGCCATAAAAAGAACGAGATAGTGTCTTTTGCAGGAACATGGATGGAGCTGGAGGCCATTATCCTTAGCAGACTAACGCAGGAACAGAAAATCAAATATCACATGTTCTCATGTACAAGTGGGAGCTAAAGGATGAGAACTCATGAACACAAAGAGAACAACAGACACTGGGATCTACTTGAGGGTGGAGGGTGGAAGGAGGGAGAGGAGCAGAAAAGATAACTATTGGGTACCAAGCTTAATGCCTGGGTGACGAAATACTCTGTACAATAAAACCCCATGGCATGAGTTCACCTATGTTAACAAACCTTCGCATGTACTCCTGAACCCAAAATAAAAGCTTAAAAAGAGAAAAAAAGAAAAGAATTGGAAAGCTCATAAAAACAGAATACAAAATTAGTATGTGGTAAATAATTACAGGAACTGAAGAAATAAAAGAATCACAAAAGACTTATTTGATCAATTCAATGTAAATAAATTTGAAATAAATTTTAAACTTTCAAAAACAATGTGGCTGCCAGAAAATTGTAGGTTGCAGGTGAGGTGGGCATTCTATTTCTGCTGGGCAGTGCTACCCTACACTGTGCTGCTTTTCTCCTTCTGTGGGGTGAACCATACATTGGCCTCCCAGCCTGTCCACATGGGGCCTTTCAAAGTCACTGCATTTGAACTTCAGTTTATGTGTTGATGAGTTAACTGCTTCGTCCCTCATGCCTTAGTGTGTTTGTGTGGGGGGTGCATGCTCCTGTGTCCTTTTCCTGCCAGGCTTCCTCTTCACCATTTTTAACATCATGACATACAGACAGTGGAAAAAGGCAGAGGGTCCCCCACGCAAACACAGCATCACAGCCTCCCATGCCCTCCCCCGCTGGCCGCTCCATCTGATAGCCCATGAGCCCTGCAGTTCCAGGTTGTAGCCCATGGCAAGGTTATTGAAGCTGAGATCGGCTGTCCTCTCTCTCCTAGGGAAAATAAAAATATTCTAATTAAAGCTGGGTAAGCCCTGGGAACAATAGTGCTGGCGCCGGGGCTGATGGATGTAATTCAATTTGGAGCGTGAAGAGCAGGACTCTAGGCTCTTGCTGTTACCAAGCCATTTGGAGGGCAAAAGTGATCCAAAAATGGATTTAAAAAATGCAATCCAACACATACGAGGGTAGAGGTGGGGACCTGAACTGCGGGACAGAAAGAGTCCTATTCCATCTGAAGCCAGAGGCAGCAGAAAACAGATGCGGTCATGGGACTCGGGGGGCCAGATATACCTGGCTCCACCAAACTGCAATTTCTGTATCTGGGGCAGGGGGTCATTTTGGTACCCCACCTCTTGGGCCCTCACGAAGACTGAATAAGGTAATGCAGGCAAAGTGCTTGGATGGGGGCTCAATTAAACGGAAGCCATTCTTTATTTTTGTTCCTCCCACAACCCACATTTTGACATTGAACCTCACCAATTCGAATGTTCTCAGCAGATGCCTGGAATTGCAGACAGATCCCTAGTTCCTGGGATGACATCCTTGGAAAGCTATGAGGAAAGTCACAGGGAGAGGCTACGACAAGGCTTACTGTACTTACCTGTGATCGCATCTAAAAATAATCATTGCAACTAGGTAGATAAAGTATTATTATGCCAACAGCTGGCTACTGAATAGAAGAAAAGTTACAAAGACTTGGATGCCAAATCTCCAAAGGTTTTAGAGAAAAGTCAGAATTGGTTCTGTATTAGACAAAAAGAATAATTTATGTTTTCTTCCAGGGCGTGGAGTCGGGAAGGGAGATTAAAAAGAAAAGAGAGAGGAGAGGAAGAGAAAATCTAGCAAGATGGCAAGAGCTGGAGCTGGTGAGGGAAAGGGAGTTTGAGTCACCCCCTGACTACCACCCACCCTAAAGAATGTCCATCAGGGGACATTTGAAAAGCCGTGATACCTAACGTTCCATCTGGAAATTGTCTGCATTAAAGCAATGTTAACCCCTCCTCTGTCTTCTACCACCACTCCTGAAATCTGCAGAAAATTCTCCTACCCTCAAACATGAGTCATGTAATTGGACGTCTTTCTATTTTTTAAAACAATAAGATTCAAGCAAGAAGCTGGGTTTTGTGTCTGAACTGATGTGGAGCTACAAAGTGGGGAAGCAAGAACCATGGAAACACAGCTTCTTCAGAGAATTGACAGAAATCTGGAGGAGGGCTCTAAAACGCTCAGGCCACTGCTGAGCTAGCAGTATGTGAAGACTTCTTCCCATTGCCCCCCACCAAAATCCTTCTTTAAAGCAGACATTCCAGAGACTTGGGGTCCTTGCTCTTGGTTGGTGGCCAGCTCTGCATCATTTTGGATTCTTTCTATTAGAAACAAAAATACACAGATAGAATCTAACTGAAAAAGCGAGGAGAAAGTAAACTGGAATGTTACTGGGAAGCTCCCAGAATTGAAACATGACCTAAGCCACAGGACTCAGGAAGGCTAGTGACCAAGCAGTGACAGGACTTCAGCAGCAGGATGGTGGGCTGTCCGAAGGACAAATAAATCAACTATTCTTGTATCTACCAAAGATTCAAATTTTCAAGGAAGAGACTGAGGACCTAGCTTGGGTTACATGGTTACCTCAGCAGTCAGAAGAGGGCTAGGGATGTGTGTCTGGCATGACATAAAGAGATGAAGGGAAAGTTCCCTAAAAAATGCAGTCTAGGCTGAGTGTGGTGGCTCATGCCTATGATCCTAGTGCTTTTGGACGCCAAGACAGGAGGATCACTTGAAGCAAGAGGATCACTCTGAGACCAGCCTAGGCAACAGTAAGATCCCGTCTCTACAAAAAAAAAAAAAAAAAAAAAAGTTTTAAGATAGCCAGATGTGGGCCGGGTGCAGTGGCTCATGACTGTAATTCCAGCACTTTGGGAGGCCAAGGTGGGTGAATCACGAGGTCAGGAGTTCAAGACCAGCCTGGCCAATACAGTGAAACCCTGTCTCTACTAAAAATACAAAAATTAGCAGGGCATGGTGGCATACGCCTGTAGTCCCAGCTACTCGGGAGGCTGAGGCAGAAGAATTGCTTGACCCCAGGAGGTGGAGGTTGCAGTGAGCCAAGATCCGGCCACTGCACTCCAGCCTGGGAGACAGAGTGAGATTCCCTCTCAAAAAAAAAAAAAAAAAAAAAGCCAGGTGTGGTGGTGCACACCTGTAGTCCTAGCTACTCAGGAGGCTGAAGTGGGAGAGTTGCTTGAGCCCAGGAGCTTGAGGCTGCAGTGAGCTATGATCATACCACTGCACTCCAGCCTTTCAGCCTGGGCAACAGAACAAGATCCTCTTGAGTCTTTAATAAAAGGGGGCAGGGGTAATCTAGAATAAGGAGAGAGAAGATACTAGGCATGTGTGTGCACACATGCACATGTGCACACAAACACACACACAGATGCTCATTTCATCCCACCCCTTTACTGCCCACACCTGCTGTTCTCGTACATAAAAACTGACATCACAATGCAATTATTCTACATGCAACCACAAACACATGCATACTTCCTCAGTGAGAAAAAGGCAAATAAAGCAGTATATTTATCTGGAAATATGACTTTTAGGAACAAAGGTAACAATTTCAGAGACCTGTGAAAATGTCACGAAGAGGGTGAGTGGGAAAAGTTTGGGGGCTGGCTTTCAGATTAAAACAGGCACTCCACTCTAACCCTGGGTAAAATAGCCCCAGGGTGGTGGTTACTCAGACTACATGCTCCTTGGTGTTTGGCTGTCACAGTGGCTACATTAGAGAGGAAGTGATGTCACCCAGTGGGACTTTGGCCCTTGGAAGACACTATCATGTGGTACTTAAATCTCACTGACTGAAGGAAGAATTTTACCTGAGCTTGCAAATACCCTACCTGCCCAAGTGTCCTGACATGCTCGAGACCCTTAAATTAAGCCAATGAAAAAGAACAAGCATAGAGTAGCAGTGACGAATATAGGCTTGGAGTGAGGTAGAGCTAGGTTCAGATCTGGGCTGGTTTGCTTTTTCCTAGTTACACAGTTTTGGTAAGGGCTTAACCATTCAGACCTTAGTTTTCTCATCTGTGAAATGGGTTAATGTCTACTTTTAGTGATGTTCTGAGGAATAAATGCACTAATGCATGTAACATGCTCAGAACAGTACCTGGCATGTAATAAAGGCTCCATAAATGTAAACTATGATTATCTCTTCCTAACAGGTGAGGAAACTGAAACTCAGGGAAGAAAACATTAGTTTGTCCAGGACAGCACAGCGATTCATCAAAATTCACAAAGAAAAAGCATATAGAAAGAAAAAGACTAGATCAGCATCACTCAATTGAAATGTAATTAGAGTGGTGAGTGATTTTAGATTTCCTTATAGCCATATTTTTTTTAAAAAAGGAATAGGTGAAATCAATTTTAAGAACATATTTTATTTAACCTAAGGCATCCCAGATAGTATCATTTCAGCATATGATCACTATGAAAACTTAAATTTCAGTAGTTTGCATTCATTATTTCCTAGTAGCCACACATTTTCTCCATCTTTTCAAGACGTTTTCTAAACTTTTAATTTTATGTGCAGGCTTTGTTACAGAGGTAAATTTGCATCATGGGGGTTTGTTGTACAGATTATTTCATTTCCCAGGTATTAAGCCTAGTACCCTTTACTCATTTACCCTGATCCTCTCTCTTCTCCTGCTCTCCACCCTCTGATAGGCCCCAGTGTGTGTTGTTCCTCTCTTTGTGTCCCTGTGTTCTCATCATTTAGCTCCCACTTATACGGGAAAACATGCAGTATTTGGTTTTCTGTTCCTGTGTTAGTTTGGTAAAGATAATGGCCTCCAGCTCCATCCATGTCTCTGCAAAGGGCACAATCTTGTTCTTTTTTATAGTAGCCACACTTCAAAAGATAAAACTAAACAGGTAAAATTAATTCTGTTCATATGTTTTACATAACCCAATATGTCCCAAGTATAATTTCAATATGCAATTCATGTGAAAAAGTATTGATGAGTTCTTTCACCTTCCTTTCATTCATGCTACATTGCTGGAATTGGGTGTGGACTTTCACACTTACAGCACATCTTAATTTGGACCTTCTGCACTTCAACTGCACACTAAACACAGGAGGCTGCCATTGTGAACAGGGCAGTAGCAGATGATGGGATTCTCACTTAGTGTTCCCAGTAGCCCCATGAGGTATCAACAGCTCCATTTTGTAGATGAGGAAATGATGCCTGCGAGGTTAAGTGACTCTCCCGAGGTCACACGGCTAGAAAGAGCAGAGCTGGGTTTGGGCTGTCTGACTTTTTGTAATAAGTCCCTGCTGGGATCCAGGTCCTTTCGCCTCTTTGGGACCCCCTACGTCCATCTCAGGGTTGTCCACCCTCACCAAACATCGATTATCACCATGATATATGGCCCTCCTGCCAGGCAGCCCTGGAGACAAAATTAATTTCTTTCTGCTGGTGGAGGCCTGCCTGGACACCCTCACCTCCCCACACCACCTCTGCTTCTAGCTGAGTCAATCGATTCCCAGCTTGTCAATGGTGATGAGGGGTAACCAGCAGCTGCAGTGAGATTCGCTTCGTCAGGCACTTGCTCAGAGCAGCCCATCTGACAGTTTTATTGGGTTGGGAGCATCATATTTCAGTGTCTGTTTCCACCCCAGATTCTTGTTCCTGAATGGGCTAGGGTGGATATAGGATTCCCTGCTTTATGTATGACAGCAGGCCCATGCTCCTTCCTGGTAAGAGGAAATCTACTGATTGGAGTGTAACTGATTATTTGGCCTGAAAGGGATCATTTGTCAACCAACCAGCACTTACTGAGCTCCATCTGTGTGCTCAGCTCTCAGTGGGATAGTACTACTGATAATAATACCAGTAACTACAACAACAATAATAATAACTAACATGTAGTTATTTCTATGTTTCAGGTACTGCTGTAGCATGTTGTTAGGATAGATGTTATTATAACTTCCATTTGACAGGAGAGGAAACTAGGCTCAGAAAAGTGAAGACACTTTCCCAAGGCTACACGTTTGAGAAGGATAACTCTGGGATTCAATCCGAAGCAGTCTGGCTGCACTCAAGAACTCACTGCCTTGCTGAAGAGGCAACATACATACTCAAGAAAAATGCGATGAACAACAGAAGAGAGAAAGCAGTAAGGGCTATTATTTCTGGACTAATAATATTAATACCACAGCAAATACTTAATGAAAAACTCATGATGTGCCAGGCTGCATTCTAAAAGCTTATGAGATATGTACTGCATTCTAAAAGCCTTATGTACTACATCTTATTAAATCTTCACAAAACCCAAGACATAGATACTGTTACCATCTTATTTTACAGATGAGGAATTTGAGGCTTAGCAGGGTAAAATGACGGGGACAAGGTCATAACAATGTAACCCCAATGAATAGATGAATGATTCTGTTGTGATGTTTTCCCACATATTTAGTTCATAGCTGATTCTTTGCCCCAAATCCCCCAGGGGTTATAAGGTGAGGGTGACACCCCAAGAGAGATATCTGAGCTGCAAAAAGCTGGCATTAAGTTGGGCATTCCTAACAGGCACAGCGTCAGTGGTTCAGGGCATTTTATGTGCTTTCAGAGGAGAGGATCCATGACTTTCATCAGATCCTCAGAAAAATTCAGACCGCTACTTTAAAGGATTGTTTGAAGAGAGAACAGGGGTTCCCCTTTGATGAAAGGCATCACATAAAGCAGGTGGGATCTGGATCCAGAACTGGTTCAAATCCTGGCTTTGATGCCAAATAGAGAGATAAACTTACGTGAGTAGGTTGCCATCCGAAGCCATTTCCTCATCTCTAAGATGGGGGTCAAGATGATATCTAGTCTAAAGGGTTGCTGTTGCAGGGATGAAATGAGATAGTATGTGTGTATGTGCTAAGTTCTCAGAAGAATACTTAGCATATAGTAGTCCTTGATAAATGGCCCGCAAGGTTGATTTCTGTACTCCCCTTTTCTCTTCTCCCGACCCCAAACTGGAATTTCTCTAAAATGTAAAATTAGAAATTACCTAAGCCTACTCTTCACCATCTGCCTATGCATTGCTTTTTGTGTCATTTCCAACAAAGCCAGATCAGAGCCAACGGAATCCCAAAAGTTATTTCTACTCTAATGGAAAGTGGACATTCTCTAGAATAGCTAAGA
Organism: Colobus angolensis palliatus; assembly: GCF_000951035.1. Lineage (NCBI taxonomy): Eukaryota > Metazoa > Chordata > Mammalia > Primates > Cercopithecidae > Colobus > Colobus angolensis. Next base: position 19,295,348 of record NW_012110919.1, on the reverse strand, counting down.
AGTTTCACTCTCACTGGCCTCCCAGCCACGACTACTTTCCAATTCCCACTGTTTCTCAAACCCACTCCGTCTGTCCTTCCCCCATTTACAGCCACATGGGAATGAAGGATACCCAAATGGAACAGTGGTGGGAACCAAATGAAATGGTACTTTGAAAACAGCCAGGATAAACCCTAAGCTGAGAACCCAGCTTTAAATACCTTTATGGTCACTTGTAACAGCTGCACACTTTTTCTGTGCAAAGCAGTCCACACTTTTGCTCATTTAAGTCCTCATAGTCCCCCTGTGTGGTAGATGATAGTATTACTCCAATTTTCCAGGTGAAGAAACCAAGACTCAAAGAAATTAACTTGGCTGAGATATCACACAGCTAAAAAGTAGCAGAGACAGGAATCCACATTCTTGATCATGGTGCTCTGCCACCTCCTTTCCCCCAAAGCAAGTGGTCTCTTTTACACACAGCAACTTTTCAATATGAATTTTAAGAAGAATTCAAGGCCCTGTAGATTTTTGTGTACCCCCACCTCTATCATAAAGATCCAGTGGGGAGGAATTGGCAAAGAGGCTGCTGTAAGAAGGGAAAAGAACGCCATCTCAAATTACAGAAATCACAATGGGGTATCTGTATAATGAGGACATGTGAACAGAAGTAAGGAAAGCACTTGGAGACTAAATAATCAAAGAGTTTATAATAATAATTTTTAAAAAGGGCTTCACAAATTAGGATAAAGCTTTGTGAAGTAGCACAGTGTTCTAGAATATTAACTGAAGTTGTTTTACCCACAGCATTTGCTTATAGCTCATCTTTCCCCTCATTGAGACAGTAACTGACTGGCAAGGCATCTCTGCCCAAGAAAGAGTTGACACAGAAGAGTAGATATAATAAAGTAGTCAAGTCCCTGGCTCATGAGTCTTCAAGTCTTTCCCAGAATAAGAATCTTTGGAGATCTGACCTATGTAAAGCCATGGTTTATTAAATTCCCCAGGTAATTCTTACATACACTAGTTTGAGAAGCAGTCTTGTGCTGCTTATAAAACCTATGTGGAAAAATATTTAGTAAGGACAAGATGTTCTACATTTAGAAACACTCCCTTGACGTTAAGGAAGAAGAGAGTAACAAGAGACTCAAAGTGCTCAGATAGTATTAGGAGCCTGAGAAAGAACTCTGTTCCTCAGCCATCCCACTCTCAGGCCGATTTTGGTGGTGATGCAGCACCCCCAGGTATGTTGGGGCATCTGAGAGCAGCAGGCATTGCCCCAGCCCTTCCCTGGGTGTACCTTGTAAAAGCGTGGACCAGAACCCCATCCTTCTGAGACTCCAGTGCTGTAGCATGGTGTGGGAGCAGAAGAATAATCCAGGTGTCCAGGTGGGTCCTGTAAATGGTGTTTCCTAAATCTCAGAATGGTGTGATAGCAGTAGAAGGGCTCTCACAGTCCAGGCTGGGGGCCTGAGAGGACATTTGGGTCTGAAATGCAGACTAATTCAACAATGACCTAGATGGGTAGACATACAAAGGCCAGGCAGGTCAAGGATGTTGCAGCTGTTGCCAGAAGAAACAGACTAGAAAGGAAGGACTTGATCTCTATCTCACTGCCATGATTTGGTACAAGCTATGCTTTCCAGGGAACCCAAGTGAACTAGATTTCTGCTGTGGCAGAATGGACTCTGCAGCAGATGTTACTAGTGTTCCACTTACATCCCTCAGACATCTTATAATTTTCATGCACGCAGTCTTCCTGGGTGCTTTGACTCTGTGTGGCCAGCACCTAAATCTCTTGGTGGGAGGACCACCCTCAGGCTACTAGAACCCCTTAGGCTTTATTGCCCAGAGAACCTAGAGTGCCCAGGTAGTCACTCCCCCAGGACAACCCTAAACTAACGCCTGATAGTATGCGGGAGGGAGATGCAAATATTCCAGCTTCCATGCCCCCTGATCTGAAAGACTCTGAGGGTGACCATCACTGTCCCTAGCTCCCTAAAGGACTGAGCAAAGCTTATTCTCCATGAGATCTTGCTTGCCTCCTTCCCTTGGGCTCTCACTCACCTATTCCTTGATCAGATTTTCCTGGGGCCACTTCCTTATAAGTCATTTGTACATGAATCTTCATCTCGGGGTGTTTTTTGAGCGTTCTAATGTAAACCAGGTGCTCAAAATAAAACTGAGTTTAGTTATAGGGAAAAAAATGCAGTTACATTTTCATGCCTACCTGAGTTTATAGACTGAGATTTATGAAGGCTATACTTATTAATGAATATCATAACAAAGCTACTTCTTTTTAGCACTTGTACATTTCTATGAATGACCTCATTAAACCCATGAGTTGAAAATCATTGTTATCTCCAAGTTACAGATTTCAAGAGGTTCAATAACTCTTGGTTCAAGGGCTACAAGCAAAGTCTTACACACAGCTCCTCTCCTCAAGGAATGTTTAGGCCAGGAAGATGAATCACAGGCTCTAAGCCTGAGTGACCTTAGTCTGGCCAAAGTCCCATACTCTAAGCAAGAGAGCTGGGGGAGTTCCAAGACGTAGTCACTAAGCTGAGTGCCCTGACCTCCTCCTACCCAGGCAGTTCTGGGCCAAGAGACTGAGAGGAGTTCAACTCCTAGGCAGCTTTTGTAGTGCAGGTTCTGTCACCTCTCTGGGCCTCTTTTCTCACTTGCAAAGTGGGGTTAATAATCATTTAAAATGCAGATCCCTTGGGTAGTGATTCAGGGACCTGAATATGGATTACTGACATGAATGATTTTTTAAAATCCCCCACCAAAGTGCACTGATGAGTGCCATTTACTTTGAAATGTATCAAAAAAGGAGAGGCAAATTGATAGATAGCGATAAAGCATGAAAAAGAAAATGGGGGTGGGTAAAATTCAACTTTGCTATAGGTCTGAAACTTTTATAACAAAATGTTGGGTGGACTTCCCAAGTGATTCTCATTTGATGCAGTGGTCTCTGCCTGCTCCTTTGATAAGTCAATTTGATGCCCAAAGCAATGCAAAGCAAGACAAAGGTGAGGCAGAGTAAGTTGAGGGCTGGAAGCACTTATCTTTCTAGGATTCCCTATCTTAAGTACTTTAGTCTTCTCTTTGCATTTTCCTTTTGTTTGGGAGCTGTCAGGTCTGGAGAGCATGTCCCCAATAAGGCTTTCAATTGAGAATACTGGCTTTGATAAGAAAGTGGGAGTAGGCCGGCCATAGGTATCTGGGGAAGTAGACAGAGATGAATGCCACTGGGCACAAGATGTATCTTAAAGCCACCAGATGTGACTTCACTGTGGGGCCCACGATATTTCCCAGTGCTTTGGAAATCACTTTCATTCATCACCCTTTATGCTTCTGATTCATCTTGCAGGCAAGACAAGTCGTTTTACGCTGAAGCAAGAAAGATTCCTTTAATAGCCCTCTGAATCAGTGGGCTGTTTATTCTCTCTCCAAAGGCTTCTGTCAGCTCATGCTGGATCTGTCCAGGTTCATCCTAAAGTGCTTCCCTGCAGCAGACAAGGCCACAAGCGGCAAACCTTATTGGTAATTCACCCAGGCCCAGAGAGATGGCTGCACCATAGTCAAAACAACAGGAGTCATGGTTAACAAGGTACCTTTTCATCAGTGGTACCCAGGAAATGACAAGAGGACACTGGGCATCACAAGGACTAAAGAATGAAAAAACACATCTATTCTGATGTTTATTTGTCCTCTTTTTACGACACAAAAGTTAACTTGACTTCTTATAGAGTTCAATGCCTAACACATCCAAATGCAGTCACTATCTTCGGCCTGAAACCTGATGCATAGTAAACATTCAATAAATTTTTGAATGAGGGGACCAAATAGAACTAACAGATGAATTAACAAAATAACATTAGGCACCATTTACTGAATAAATTGTATACCAAATTATAGTAGACTGTTTCAAAAATGGCTCTAATTATTCCCCTCCCTGTAACTACAATCCTTTGCAATTTGACTTTGCATCCCCTCCCATTAAAAGATGAAGTCTGTTTTCCTGCCCCTGATTCTTGACTCGCTTTGTATCTTGTTTTAGTTAGTAGGATGTGACAGTAGTGATTGGGTGTCAATTCCAATCCTAAACCTCAAAAGGCCCTGTGAGTGTTCCCTCACTGTCTTGGACCCCATCCCTTGCCAGCTGGAGGATAAAAATTAAATAGAGCAAGGAAAGATGGTCCAGTTAGGGCCATCCTAGATCAGCCAGCCCCAGCTGACCCAGCAACTGATGGAAGCCACACTGAGATCAGCTGAGTCTAGAACCACTTACATGAACCCAGCCCAAATTGCTAACTCTCACTCAGCATTGTTGTCTTAAGACACCAAATGGTAGGGTTGTTTTCTTATTAACAGCAAAAGCTGACTATTACACAAGTACTGTGTCACATACATAACATGTTTAACCCATACAGCAGTCCTCCAAAGTAGGTGTAATAGATGCAGTTATCTGTCTTCCAAAGTATGTTCTTTCCTTATTCTATACTAAGATAATTCTAGTTAGAACACTGGTACCCAGCTAAGCACTAAATTTCTTAGCTCCCCTTGCTGTTATGTGTGGTAATGTGAGTGTTTTCTTGCCAAGAATTGGCAAAGTGGAAATGACATTATAAATTCTACCTCAATTGCTTAAGAAAAAATCCCTAGTTTTGGAATTCTGCTATTTTCTCTTTCCTGGTGACTAGATTGGAATAACTAAAGTGTCTATGTATTGAAGATAGCAAACCCTATCGGCCTGAATCCCTGAATATTCGTTGGAGGGGACATGCCCTAGACTGTTACATGGACAAGAAATAAACTTCTGACTTGCTGGAGCCACTAATGCCACATAGCCTGTTTGTAATAGCAGCTAGTATTGTCCTAATGCAATAGAGATTTTTTTTTTTTTTTTTTTCCAGGCTGGGTCTTGCTCTGTCACCCAGGCTGGAGCGGAGTGGTGCTATCATGGCTCATTGCAGCTTCTACCCCTCAGGCTTCAGCAATCCTCCCACCTCAGCCTCCCAAGTAGCTGGGACTACAGACGCCCGCCACCACGCCCGGCTAGTTTTTTGTATTTTTTTTTTTTTTAGTAGAGACGGGGTTTCACTGTGAGTCAGGATGGTCTCGATCTCCTGACCTCGTGATCCGCCCGTCTCGGCCTCCCAAAGTGCTGGGATTACAGGCTTGAGCCACCGTGCCCGGCCGCAATAGAGATTTTAACCTTCATTTTACAGGGGAGAAAGAAGAGGTTCAGAGATGTGACATGACAGGTCTTTAAGCTGCACTTTTCAGCAAAGTGGCCACTTTACCCACATGTAGCTACTTAAATTTAAATTAATTAAAATTAAATTAAATTAACATCCAGTTCTTCAATCACACTAACCACACGTCAAGTGTTCAACAGCCACACGTCGCTACTGGCTACCATATTGTACAGTACAGGTATACTACATCTCCATCTGCACAGAATGCTCTATCAGACGGCATGGCAAAACCGTGATCCTAACTGAAGTCTGAGTGACTTCATGCTTTGCTTGCCTGCCTGCCTCCTGCTATGCAGAATTATTTTCAAGAGTTGCTCCCCTGGTGCACGTACGTGTTTGTTTACAGATCATTATTATCTATTTGTCAGAGAGGCTGGAAGGAAGTGGAGACTTATAATTAAGGGATGATGGCAGCTGGTGAATGGATCAATGAGAAAAAAGAAGTCATTTCTGAAACATTCACACTAAGTCATTAAGAAAATATCACTTGAGGCTGGGCACGGTGGCTCATATTTGTAATCCAGCACTTTGGGAGGCTGAGGCGGGCAGATCATGAGGTTAGGAGATCGAGACCATCCTGGCTAACATGGTGAAACTCCATCTCTACTAAAAATACAAAAAAAAAAAAAACTAGCTGGGTGTGGTGGTGGACATCTGTAATTCCAGCTACTCAGGAGACTGAGGCAGGAGAATGGCGTGAACCCAGGAGGCGGAGCTTGCAGTGAGCCAAGATTGTGCCACTGCACTCCAGCCTGGGTGACAGAGAGAGACTCTGTCTCAAAAAAAAAAAAAAACACTTGATTTGCCAAAGTTAGACATGAAACAATATAGGCACCTCTACCTCCACTCACGCCTTTAAAGCAGGGAGACCCACCATGGGCAAGATTAACTGCTCTTTCCTTGCAACTGCTAAGGAAGGGGCTCACATTGATCTGCCTGAGATGGTTATGGTCAAAGAAAGCCTGTTGGTTTGCAGGGCTGTTGGGTGCTGCTGGATATATTCACCACACTGGTCTAGTTGGGTGAGATATCAGAATGAGGAGGATAGGGAGAGCAGCTCAAAAAAGAAAAACGCATGGGATAATGTCCCAAAGGGGAAACTGGGCATGGTGGTGTGGCCATGCAACATTATCTCACCTCTGTCTTCCAGCTACAGTCAGCCTCAAGCTGAGTCTACAGGACCTCCTTCTTTTGCCCCTCACTTGCTTCTAAGGATAACCAGGATGGCAACTATATGCATGTGCTTTACAGATATATGTTGAGTACTTACTGTGTGCCAAGCAGTGTTCTAGTCACTGTGGGGATGCAGCAGTGGAAAGGGTCCTTGCCTTCACAGGTGTAGTCTAGTTAGGGAGAAAGATAAGTGTAAGGACATTATGATAAAGGGTTTCTGAGTTAGAGGAACATGTGGAGTGAGGGCTGTGGGGACAAAGAGAAGGGTCTATAACAGGCTAAATTGTTTCGCTTGCACCACAACCCATTCACATGTTGAAGTCCTGACCCCCAGGACCTCGGAATATTGCTGTATTTGAAGACAGGGTCTTTAAAGAGACCATGAAGCTGAAATGAGGTCACATGGGTGGGTCCTCATCCAATACAACTGGCGTCCTTGTAAGAAGGGGAGATTAGGACACAGACAACACACAGACGGAGGAGTGACCGTGTGAGGATGCAGTAAGAAGGTAGCCATCTGCAAGCCAAGGAGAGAGTCTCAATCTGCTGACACTTTGACCTCAGACTTCTAGTCTCCAGAACTGTGGAAAAAAATTGTCTGTTGTTGAAGTCACCCAGTCTGTGGCATTCTGCTATGGCAGTCCTGGCAAACAAATACAGTGACCTAATTCAGTTTGGGGTGGAGGATATGTCAGAGAAGGCTTCCGTTAAGGGGTGGTTACTGAGCATCAGTAGGGAGCCTGACAAAGGGGGTGGCTGGGGGAAGCTGAACACCCTAGGCTCCAGGAACACCATGTGGAAGGCTTTAGAATATGTCACAGATGATCTTGTGAGTCAAACTAAGGAATTTAGACTGTTTCCCAGAGGCAATGGGGAGCCCTTGCAGGGATAAAGCAGAGGCATGGCATGACCGGGTTTCATTTTACAAACATAGCCTTGAGTGCATCTATATGATGGATTTCAGGGGTGAGATGGGGGACAAGCTGTGGGACAGACTGAGAAGCTGGGCAGCGGTCCAGATCAGAGATACTGAGAACTTAGACTAAGCAGCAACAGGAAGAAAGAGAAGAGGTCAGTTTGGCGAGATATTGAAGGAGACAGGCAGTGAGGATGGATGGACGTGGTAGCTCAAAGGGAGACAGGAGAATCCTTAATTTGGTCCCCAGTCATACACCCTGAGATAGGGATTCAAGAGGGAGAATTACATTTAGAAGGTGAAGGTGGAGGAGTAGGGGAAAAAGAAAAAAAGAGAAAGCAACAAATAAAGGAAATGTTTTCTGCTCAGCTACCACTGTGTGAAAGTGGTGCTTAATCCTGCCAGGGAGCTGTGAGGGACAGTGTGGAACATCACCCCAGAGTAATCCCACTTGAACAGCAAGGGAGCTGGGGTGAGTATACACAGCTTCTGCCAGTGTTAGCTGAGGGCTACTTCTGGGAGGTGGGCACATATTCTCCAGTGCATCTGAGCCACCATATAGGTGGCAGAGTGGGCTGTAGTGACAAGAGACACCCTCAGGCCACAAAATGCAGGAACTGGTGGTTGAGTATCTGTCTGATGCATCCTGAAGTGGCAAGAATGAGAGATACGGGAAAGGTACAGTTTCTGCCCCAGGAATATTGGATGTCCCAGCAACCTGGCTTGAGTATTCAGTACTTCAGGTACTGAATTGGGGAAAAGAGGAAAAAAGGAGAATATTTTAGACCCATTGCCCTGCCCATGGTGGTCCCTGCTAGACATACAGGTTTAGAGACTCATGGAGAGCTCCAAAGTATGAAGCCAACAGTACATGGCTAACATCTAAAATCATGGGAGAGCGTGCAATGGCCAAGAGGAAATGCACAGCATGAAGAGGTCTGGGACCCCAAAATGAATCCCTGAAGAGCACCCACTCCATCTAACACTCAAGTCCCCAAGTTCCACCACTGGGTACTGTACAGCTCAGGCTGCTGTAGATAAAAATCTCAGGGCAGCAAAGGGGAAAGTGATTACTAAGAAGAAGTATTTGAATTAAGGAAATAATTCTCTAGCCTTTTTTAATTAAAACCTTCAACCCAAGAAGCTTGTTAATTTTAGCTTCAGCAAGTGGTTCTGCAGCCACTCGGCATCCTGCTGCCTGTGCATGGTCTGAAGAGGCAGCCTCTGATTTCCCTAATTTGTGAGGCACTCGTGCTTTGGGTAGCAGGCGGGTGATTACAGCCAGATGGGAAGCCAGCCCTCCAGAAGCAGATTCCTATAGGATTTTTGCAGCCAGCAGGAGGCTGGTGGGAATGCTGGGACCTTTCTCACCCCCACCCCCAGCCCCCCAAGTCCCTCCTCTTTAGATGCATTTGAAGGCCAAAAGAGGAAAAATCCCAGTTGCAAGGTGATTGGCAAAGAGACTCTCAAGACAGGCTGGTTAAGCACTCCCCACTGTGTGAATGAAAGAGTAATGTTAATTCCTGATTAGCTCCATGGACAGACTAAGAGAAGCGGCTAACATTTATTGAGTTCTTTCCGTATGCCAAGTCTTGTGCTCATTATTTTACTCTCTCATGACATCCTTACAGTAGGCCTGTGAGTTCAATAGTATGATCATCCCCATTTTACAGATGATACAACTGAGGCTCAGAGAGCTGTAGTGACTTGCCTAAGGTTACACTTGCCCCTAGCAAGTGGCAAAGCCAGCAATTCAGATTTCAAATAGTATATAAAGGCAGCACTAATGAGCAAAGGCAGAAACATGGAATCTGGAGACATAAAAACTAGTTTGGAGTCACTTGCCCATATGTGACACGCTTTAAAAATGTTAGCTGTTACTGTTATGATGTTGATCTCATACTTCAAATAGGCTTTTAAGACTATCATCTCAGGCTGGGTGTGGTGGCTTATGCCTGTAATCCCAGCACCTTGGGAGGCTGAGGCTGGTGGATTGCTTAAGCTCAGTAGTTTGAGACAAGCCTGGGCAACATGGTGAAACCCTGTCTCGACAAAAAAAAATGCCAAAAATAAATAAATAAAAAATTAGCTGGGCATGGTGACGCCCACATGTGGTCCCTACTCAGGAGGCTGAGGTGGGAGAACTGCTCGAGCCCAGGAGGCAGAGGTTGCAGTGAGCCAAGATTGCACCACTGCACTCCAGCCTGAGAGACAGAGTAAGACCCTATCTCAAAAAATAAATAAATAAATAAATTAAGGACTACCATCTCAAAGGTTCATGCTCAAGGATGTTTATTCCATCTTTGTTTATTCATAACTAAAAAGCTGGAAGTAATCTGGATGTCTAAAGATAGAGGATTGGCATAATAAATTATGATAAATCCATACAGTGTAATAGTAAGTATGTATTAAAAATCACATGTAGACAAATGGTTAAAACATGGGAAGATGCTCAGCATATATATAAAATTAAGTTTGAGAGTTCTTCTAAAGCAGGTTACCAACAAATGTGATACCTTTTGTATAAAAATTATTTGAAAAATGATATGCATACATATATTTATATATACCTACATATATGTATTTGAAGATTGAAAAGAAAGACAGTAAAATACATTTTCTTACTTCCTCTCAATGTTGTGATCACAAATGATTTTAGTTTTCTTCTATGTGTATTTTGTATTTTTCACACTTCCTACAATTAGTATATGTCCTTTAGAAATGAAAAATAAATATGTTTTAAATCTGACATACTCTAATTTGCCTTATAATCCCTCACCTTTGACTTTCATTTTCTGTTTGCTCTGTGATCTCTGCTTACTTGGGCATTCGTTTTTCTCTTTCAGATGTGGTTTCTTTTTCAAATACTTAGAGATCCTGGGTTTATGCTCATCTTTGTATTTGTGGTACAGGCTGCATGCCTATGAGCAGGGTTTCTATTTCCTGATGACTGCCTCTGAGGTATGTGGGGGTGAGATGTTGCAGGGTGGGTGAGGAGTATCAGCTGCTTGGTTCTCCATGTGGGAGGTCCCATCCTCCTGGGGTTCAGAACAACCTGGGGCACTGCCTTCACTTGAGTCCTGATGTCCACACTTCTACTGACCCTAAGTGAAGAGGGTAAAGCACTCTACCAGCCTCACTAGGTGAAACAAAGCCCACAAAGGGCCCCCCATAGCCACCCCAGAGCTCTCTTCTGCTTCTTCATCAATTTACTCCAAGCTTGGAGCAGGATTCTAGGCTGTGGCTTTCTCTGGAGTCCCTTCTCTATAGACCAGATAGCATCTGAATTAAATCTTTCAGAAGTTCTTCAAAATGACAGGTCCTTGGTAAACACCCACTTCCCCACCCCCATAACAAAGCTGTAGATCGATTGGGCTTAATATTATTTTTTTTCTCTTATTTTTATGGAACTTGGGTCAGGAGGAAAGGAAGTTTTTGTGACAAGTCCTCCATCTTGATTCATTCTCTAAATGTTCTAAAATATTATTTTTGATTGAACCATAATGATACGGTTTGGCTGTGTCTCCACTCAAAATCCCTTCTCAAATTGTAATCCCCACACTTCCCATAATCCTCACGTGTCAAGGGCAAAACCAGGTGGAGGTAATTGGATCACGGGGGCTGTTTCCCCCATACTGTTCTCGTGATAATGAGTGAGTCTCATGAGATCTGATGGTTTTATAAGTATCTGGCATTTCCCTGCTTGCACTCACTCCATCCTGCTGCCTTGTGAGGAAGGTGCCTGCTTCTCCTTTGCTTTCCGTAGTGATTGTAAGTTTCCTGAGGCCTCCCCAGCAACGCAAAACTGTGAACCAATTAAACCTCTTTCCTTTTTAAATTACCCAGACTTGGGTACTTCTTCATAGCAGTGTGAGAACGGACTAATACACATACTAAGAAATAAAAATAATTTTAAACATGCTCTCTATCTTCTTGTGAGAATCAACTGAGACAAAGTCAGCAACCACCCCTTCCCCACCAAATTGCTTAAACTTTAAAGCATAGTTTGCTGCCGTGATTGTACTCACATGTTTTGATGCAGAATAGAATGAAGAGGATGCTAGCATGTGAAAGGTAAAGGAAACCTGGGGGGCTGGCCTACTTAGTAGTTTCTGTTGTTGGTCATGTGGAAGCTGATAACAGAGCTTCTTAGGCTGACAACCTCCATGGCAGAACCCTCAATCTCATCTAACCACTTTCTCATCAGTTTGGGGAGGGTGAGGCTTTGGGAGGGTTAAGCAGCAGCTCATATGTCACAGCCAGGACTCAAGATATGAACCAGGTCTCCTGTTAGAGGAGGCCACAGGTATATAGAAGCCTCCTGAGCAAGTGACCTTACAAAGATGAAGGACTGAGATACATGGCATGTCTACATGAAGAGAGAGTGCAGACTAGGAGTTAAGAGCTTGGGCTCCCAAGACCTGGATTGGAATCTTGATTCTACCACCCAACAGCTGGGAACTCAGGCCAGTGGGTCAACCTCTTGTGAGTTAATTTTCCTCACTGTAAAATGGGGAAAATCACACCATCTACCTTTTAGGAACGTTAGGAGGACAATGAGATTAATTCACGTGAAACATTCTTCCTAATGTCTGATAGGTGCTCAAAAACGTTCACTATTAGTTTATTCATTCACTAAATAAGCCAGTATTTACAGATACCCTACTAGGTGTCAGGCTCAGGGGAGAGTCAAGAACTACAAAGTCCTTGAGTCCCTGGAGCTTCCATTCTGGAGGTGAGACAGACAGACACTAAACAAACAAACAAAAAAGAAACACCAGCCAGGGAGAAGTGCTTTACAGAGAATGATATTGGACAGTGTGATCAAAGCTGAGGAGTAGCCACTGTCAGCTGGGGGTCAGATAGGGCTGCTACAGGGAAAGGCTGTTGGGCTGAGATATGAATGAAAAGAAGGAATGAACAAGAAAGGAGAGGTCAGGGAAGGGCACCCCAAGCAGGAGGAATGGCAGTGCAAATGCCCTGAGGCGGGAACTGAGGAGAGACTGGGAACCTCTTGCCATTGCAGCTGGAGTGAAGCGGGTGACAGGATCAAAAGGTAAGTGAGGCCCAGTGGATCATGCTTTAAGGCCAAGGTCAGGAGATTGAATTGTATTCAGGGACCTGCAGAAGGCTTTTTAGAGTTGCAAGCAAGGGGCAATATGACCTTCTTTAGGAGACTGTGGTCGTTGTTCCACTTGGCTCCTGTGTCCTGTAAATTCTGAGGGCAGACACCAAGCCTGATCCATCCTTGCAACCTTGTCCTTCCTGGTAACAAATGGCAAGTAAAGCACTCAACAAGCCTCTCTGGGTGAAATAAAACCCACAGATGTCCCCCATAGCCACCCTAGGGCTCTTTTCTGCTTCTTCATCTGTTTACTCCAAGCTTGGAGCTGGATTCTAGTCATTGGTGTTCTGTAAATTCTGAGGGCAGACACCAAGCCTGCTCATCTGCAGTGCCATCCTTCTGGTCCTAAGAAACTGCCCTGGGCTCCTGAAAATATTTGTCGAATGAATAAAGAAACAAAGAAAGGACAGATGGACATGTTTCCCCTAAATTTGTTGTAAGCCTCCTCCTGTTTCTGCCACATCATCTCAGAGGGAAAGGAGTGTCAACTTGACTCTCCTTCTCTCATCTTTGTGAGAAAGCCCTGAGGCTCTGTAAGGAGATTTCCCCTCCATTGGAGGAGATGGATAGGCTGGCTCTGTGATTCTCCCGTGTGAGACCCTCCATGACTGAGGGGCTGAGCAAGCGCGATGATTGGGAAGCAGGGTGCTGGGGGAAATGATCAGCCATTTGTTACCAGCCTTGGAGGAGCCGGCAGTGTGGCACAGATAAATTGGGTCCTTGAAATTCTAAATGAAAGTGCTTCCCTGGGTGGAATAGCCAGGGTTCAACTCCAGCCAAAATGCATGGCTCTGGAAGGCATTGCAGAGAGATTCTGGTACCCACGCTCCAGTCAGTACAGGATTCACAGGCAGTCCTGTGCAGGCTCAATCATGCTGACCCCAAAATGAAAGAAACATCCAGCTCCCTGCTGAAAACTCTTCTGCTCTTGTTCGTTCTCTCTCTCTTTCTCTCTCTCTCTCTCTCTCTCCCCCTGCCCCCCCACCTCCCTCTGTCAATCTCTCCTCCTCCCCACATTTTCTGTCATTGTTTAGCATTGCCTCCTGGGATTCTGACATCTTCCTTCTATCATGCAATGCTAATGCAGGGATGGCACATAAATTTGATCCACTTGCCAGTTCAGATTGATGGACAGTGGTTACCTGTATTGAGGTTTCTGAGGTTTCCTCAGGGCTCAGATAGAGAGAAACTGTGACGGATGAGTGACATTTTGCAGGACATATGATGGGGATGATGAGGGTCTGGAGCTACAGTTTTTTATCCTTGTTCTGAGGCCTACAACATATATTGTTTTCCCCAATGCATGTAATTCTGGCTTTAATTTTGCCTCAATGCAATAATTGCAATATCGATCATAATCAAGCGCTTAATATATGCCAGTCCCTGAGCTAAGTGTTTTACATATATTATCTTATTTAACCTGTACTACTACCATAGGATATCCCAACTATTTGGCACATAAGAAAATTCAACCTTAGAAAGATAGAGTGACTTGCCCAGGGACCCTCAGTAAGTAGTGGGGTCTGGTTTTATTGGAACCCAGCTCTGTCTGACTCCTCTACAGAGGAGCTTCCACAGCCTCCTTCAGGACCAGTGTCTGCATTTTTAATGTCTACTCTCACAAGAAGCTCTCTCCTGTATTTAACCTATACTCCCTTGTTGCAGCAAAAGCACAGTTCATGTTAGAATTCCACAATCTAAATTCAAGATGCAGTAGGAAAAGAAGAATGTAAATATCACACTAATGATATTTTAAGTTTATTGCATGCTAAAATTAAAATATTTTTGCTATATTGGCTTACATAAAATATATTATTAAAAATGATTTCACCTGTTCTTTTGCTGCTTTTGTTAATGTGACTACCAGAAAATTTAAGATTACACATCTTAAATTACACATCTTAAAGTGGCTCACATTTGTGGCTCGTAAATGCTTCTGTTGGATGACACAGCTCTTGAGTTCAGTCACTTATTCTAATCCCATCTTTTTTTTTAATAAAAAAAATTTTTTAAGAGATAGAGCCTTGCTCTGTCACTCAGGCTGAAGTGCAGTCATGCAGTCCTATCTCACTGCAGCCTCAAACTCCTGGGCTCAAGCAATCCTCCCACCTCAGCCTCCCAGAGTGCTGGGATTACAGGTGTGAGCCACTGTGTTTGGCCCTAATTCCATCATTTTTAACAGGTAAGAAAATTGTCCACCAGAATGGCGTAGCAACTGGCCTAGAGTCACATCACTTTTGACAGCAGATAAAGGACCATGTCCTAGTTTTCTTGTGCCCAAATCCTATGCCCTTTCTTCCTTAGCGAAAGAGGAGCTGGCTGGAAGACTTTTTTTCCTTTCAAACATACTTTCACACTGGGGAAAAAAAATGAATTTAGACCAAACAGGAAAATAGCCATTTTTTTTCTCACCCAATATTTCATGGAACATAAGAGGGCTGTCCCCAGTGGTAGTCATGTTGCCTCGATTGCCTTAGCCTCGAGGCCTCAGGGAACCCAGGCATTGATGATGTACCTGACCCACGTAGAAGGATGTCCTAGTTGTGCCTCCTGCTAGGAACCAGGCCATGTGCCCAGTAAGTTTGTTTCTGGAGACAGCAGCCTACACAGATCTTTGCCTGGGCTCTGGGAGTCTGGGACAGCTGTGGAACTTCAGCGCCTTTTGAAACAACTCTGCAATTAGCTGTTGCTCCAGCTGGCACAGAGAGCCTTGGGCTGCAACGATTTGATGCCCCTACTGCCTACCAAATCCCTTCCTTCTGGCTCGTGGCTCTCAGCTCTCTCTATAACTGAACCACACAGCCAGGAGCAATATGATTTCTGCACTAATTGAGGCTGACAAACTCTTTGGGATTTGACTGGGGCTCTCGAGACGTAGTCCTGAAATTCAGATCTGACTGCCATCCACCTGCTTAAAACATCCTCAATGGCTCCCTGTTACCACAAAGATGAAGTTCATATTCTGCAGCTGAACCACATCCAGCAGGGGACTCTAGACCCCTCCAGGCTACCACTTGTAACAGATACTCAGTTCCTCACCTACGTCCCTCACACCCAAGCACTCCAGTGTGCTTCAGATAACTTTCTACACCACTATCTGCAGCTTCCCCCTTCGCCCTCCACAAACCTCAGAAGGCTGCGCTGCAGGAAGTGCTGGGGAATTCACTCCTTGAAGGAGCAGCCCTCAACCAATAAGTGAGGAGAGTGGACGTATAGATACCCTAGCTCGCTTGTCCTTCATTGGTGTGTGTTTTATACCATTTCCCAGTAACTCTCCCTGGGATGAAACTCCAGCTGCCCTCCCTATATTGACTGTCCTCTGTTTCCTACCTGTTCCCCAATCTCCTTCCTCTATTTCCTTGAAATCACCTTCTGAACAAACCACTTGCACTGGAATCCTTATTTCAGGATTGGCTTTTTGGGAAACCCACCAAGGATGCCTCCCAAACACATCTTCCCTTTCCTTCCTCCTGATTTCCCTTGGGTGTGGGGATTTACCACCTTTCCATTATGTAGCAACCATATGGTGTGACTGGCACTGATTCTACCCCAGCTCAAGGGGAGATTGAGCCAATCAATGCCCACCTCCCTCAGCTATACTTATTTGTTAGAAAATGGATGCATCTTAGCTGGGCATGATGGTGCATGCCTATAGTCCTAACTATTCGAGAGGCTAAGGTGAGAGGACTGCTTGAGCCTGGGAGGTCGAGGTTGCAGTGAGCCATGATTACACCACTGCACTTCAGACCCTGCCTCAAAAACAAACAAATAAACAAAACAGACTGAATTTGGTCTACTGAGAAATGAGAGCGAGTAAGACCCAAGACCCCGAGATGTACATGGATTCCTCCAAAAGTCTCCTCTCCCTCCCTCGTGGGATATAAATAAGAAAACCTGTGTACCCAGGAAAGGTTCTCCAGCTCTCTTTTGACCGCAAGGGAAGGCAATCTTCAGATTAAGCCAATATATGAAAAGCAGAGAGAAGAGAAGTGGGAGGAAATAAGACCCTTGGTGACAATGCCAAGTTGCTGGGTCTATACTCTACCTCTAGGCTTTTTGGTTATATTAAGCCCATATATTCTTTGATTTTATCAATGAGTGTCCTTAGGGCAGCATTCCTAAAAGGGGATGAATAGGATGGCACAGGGAGGGCCTTGATGTCATTTACCCAGTGGCAAGACAATAAGCTGGGAAGGTCTGGAGACCTAGGCAGGAGCTGGTTCCCTGTCCATGCTGGACATTCAGACTAGGTGAGCCATCCCCAGGACACTGGGCTGGACCAAGGCTGGGCTCATAATGTGCCCCTCACAGCCATTGGCCTGGTTCTCTGTCTCCCACTGACCACTACCGTAGCCCTCTCAGGATTAGAGCACAAGTTTTCAAGTCCCCAGCCTCCCACTCTTGCCCTCTCCCCTGGCTCTGGGTGCTGTCTTGTCCTACTTTAAGTTCATAATAAAAATTCCTTCATGCTATAATATTTAATGGCACATCAGAAAGAGAATGTTGAAAGGGAAGCCACAGGTTTAGCAAGCTGCAACATGCCAGGCAGCGCCCTGTCTCTGGAAAACAAAAGTAAGTTGCTCTTCCCTGAAGAGGACAAGGAATACTGTTATTTCTCCTAGAAGGTTACCCTCCACATTATTCCAAAGACTTATTCTAATGCTGGAGGAAGTGGATAGTTACTACGTATTGTACAGCACTCTCATCATAAATTACAAGGTGGCCCAACATGCTGGAACCATCCAAAGGCCACCATCTTGAATCTTGGCTTCTAGAAGACTGTGTGCTCTTAGAGGGGAGGGATGGTATGTTCAGCTCTGTGTTTCACTCATGACTCATATCACCAGCATCACCTGCATAGGACTAGAGCTGAACTCAGACAGTCTCAAGTCAGGATAGAACATTCTTTCCTATCCTTCCATAGCTCCATGCCCAACACCCTCCCTAATTTAAGCCAGTGACCTTGAAATACAAGGTTACAATATAACATCCTTCCACCCTTGGAGGAAAAGAGTATATCAAATCCAAAAACTCAGACAGTCTCAAAGGGAGATGTAGGAATTTACCATGAACAATTATTGAACCCTGGGCATTGGGCTAGATGACTCACATGAATTACCTCCTTTATTCTTTACAATATTCCTATAAAGTAATTACTATTATAATCCCCATTTTACAGTTGGGGGAATTTGAGTATCATAAAGGTTAAGTCTGGTAGTTCAGGGTCACACAGCCAGCTAATGCTGGCTTTCAAGGTCAAGCAATCTGACTTCAGAACCTGCCCTGTCAACCTGTACTCCATACTGGGTCCCTTGGAAAGTATGGAGACCACTGAGACATACACTTTGGAAAGAAGGCATTACATAACTACATTATGCAATGTTTCCTGGCTGAGCCTCCAAGAAAAAATTTCTGCCGGAACTAAAGATGATTCTGGTTTCCTTCAAGGGAAGTAGATATTTTTGATGTCATCAGAAAAAATACTCTGGTTTTCTGTTCTATTTTGGACTTCTTCTATTTTGGTCACATACTCACTAAAAAGAATTTTCTCTCCCTCCTTGGCTATTTATTCCAGAGGCCCCACCTACCATTCTGTCTCATCCATCCATTCACAAATCATAACTGAGAGCCTACCGCGGGTCAAGTACTGTGTCAGGCACTGTGTCACCACAGTCAAATATATAGCTGCACTTTTTCCCTTCAGAGTCGACAATCTACACGGTGGTTAGCGCATTTTCAGCTCCCTTCAGAAAAGATCAATGTTTTGTTTCGTTTTTTAATTTGGAGGCTGTGCTGAGGGAGGAGAAACAAGATACAGGCAGGAAATATCCTCAATAGAACCCTCAAAGTCAGAGTAAATTAAAAGCAGAGAACAGAGAGCTGTTTTGGGGTCAGTCCAGACACAAATGCAGGAAACACAGCAAGTTCTGCAGCCAGAGCCGTCCTCCCCTGGGCGCCGGATCCTGACGGCGTGGTCATCAGCAACCAGGATGGAGCAGAGGCAGCAGTCTCTGTACCAGACAGTGCGCTGAGCGTTCTCAGCACTCCCCAAACGCTTTTCCTCTCAGCTCAGCAAAAAGCCTCCCTGGCCGACTGCAAATGGCCTTTCCCTCGCTCCAAATTCTGCCTTTCCGGAATTTGGAGGAGAGGAGTTCCGTTTTTGGAGGCCATTGTGGCTGACCTTAGATTTTAGGTAAAGAGATGCAGCTCTTACAGAACCGCTTGACAATGGTCCCAAATGGAGCAGCGTCTTCCCAGGGCTTCATGTGGAGGGTTCCTTTGACCCTCAGGAAGTTATCCCACTCTCTTAGGCTTTAAAGGACAGAGAAACTGGGCTACAAACGCCCTCCTCATGGAGTGGCTATGAGGACGAATTGTGATCGTGTACGCACAGCATGTAGCTTGAAACCTGGCTGCTAGAAGCATCTTACTCGCTCTCTCAGGGAAGCCCAGTACCCACGCGGCTCTGTCGTACATCATGTGACCACAGCCTGTAACTCCAGGCACAGCTGATTAAACCAGCATAGTCACATGACTGAAGATCAACCAATCCTGAGGCTGGTGACAAACAGTACGCGTGGCAGCTTGGAAAGGATGGGCTAGGACTGCTTCCCAAAAGGCGAAACGCACCCAGCTGGTGGTACCTGACATGAAACTATTTTAGTGAGAACACATGACTAAAAAAAAAAAAAAGGTGGTTATGCTTTCATTGTAATGTATACCAGGAAAATCCTGGTTTTCCATTTGTGATACTGATATAAAGTTCCCTTTATGGTACATAATATTAAGATGTATAAAAAATTGGTTTTTTGAAAACGTATTAAGTAAATTTTTAGCCCAGGTGGTAGATGTCTTTGGCAAACAATGGCAGGCGAATGACTAACACACGACAAAGTCTCAAGGTCTGCATTCTTCCTTCAGGGAAATGAGAGGCTGGGTAGTTGGTGAGGGCTGAAGGTGAAAGGGTTGAGTTGGAACCGCAGCAAACCGAAGCCATGAGTGGCTGCAAACGAAAGGAAACAACAAAGAAGCTAGGATAACTGGTTGGTGGTGAGATAGGAGACTTGAAAAAGTGTGCATGAAAGAGGAGAGAGAGGAAGAGAAAAGCCGTGGAAACAAAGGTAGAGATGGAGAGACAGAGACAAAGGGAAAGGCGGTGAGACAGAAATGGAGACAGGTAGAGATATCCTGAGTTATACCTTCATGGACTCCCTGGATCTACCTCCACTCCACACATGTTCTTACAATGTATCCTGCTTTTCTTCCTGAGATAACTTGAGTGGGTCTCACAGCAGAAAGCCTAACACAATGAATGGCTATGAAGGAGGAACCCTATTCTGAAGATTCTTGGGCATCAGCCAGCATATTTTAAGCCTCTAAGAGCAGGCCCTGCAGGGGCCATTGAGGGTTCTTAACAAAGTAGCAGACAGGCACTAGGCTAAAGTAAGAGAGATGCCTAGGGAGAAACTTGGGGAGACACTCATTCACAAACCCAGACATCAAATTTCAGCAGATTGGCTGATTTCTAGAGCTCCTCTTGAAACTTTATGGAACTTACTTATCAAAAAGAGTGTTGGCGAGTATGTGAGCCCCCACTCTATCCAAGTCATGAGTGCCCATCTCTAGAACTTTGCTACTTTGGAAGCAAATTGAAAGAAGTAGTTGCTATATAATTTAAATTCTGCTAATGTGTATTTACTATCTACACCCAATTATCATCAATCAATTTAACAGTTATTACTTAATGGGTGAAAATTGCAATTCTGGTGCCCCAGATCAGCATGGGGCATTGTGGCTAATTAGGACAGAACTTACTCAGAAGTATAATGAAAATGTAAATTCCCACATATTAATCAAACAATTACTTCTATAACCACAAGACAGCTGATCCTAAACTTAATTAGGAAATAAAGTTAGCCAGTGAGCAGACAACATTTAATAATCATATATGTGTCACAAGAAGAGAAATATTAGGCAATGATTCATCAAAACATCCCAAAGCTCAACCATTCTACAATCTGTAATAATACAGCCTCCCTGCTTCAATAATACACTATTCAAATTTTTATTAAAGCATTTTTCAGCTTTAGGGTCTAGAAGGTACCAGAGAACAAAGAAATGCATTACCATATATAATAAATAATTGTACCACTTAAAAATAAGAGAGCCAAGGACTGGAAATGTATGTATGTGACATGGTGGATACATACAGCACACTTTAAGTTTAATTATCAGAGGTTAGTTCTTTTCAAGTAAGGCAGAGGGGGAAAAGGAGCTAATTCCAGTGCAGACATAAAAATTATAAAAAGACATAAACTAAAGCCAATTGTGTTTCTCTCTCCACTGCACATCTTTAGCTCGTTGTCAAAACTGCTGCCTGAACAATTTTGGGTCCAAATGTGGATTCTTCACCTCAACTTGCCTCAGCTGCTGATTGTCTCTTGGGGCTTTTACTGTCCTTGGTGGCTCTGGGAGGCTCTGCCTGACCATCATATGGATCTAATCCTGGTGCAAACCCATCCGGCGGTTTCCAAAGGGATGTTTGCTTTTTCCTCCTGGAAATAGCAAATGCACAAAATGAAATTTGGGAGGCTGCTGGGGGAAGAATATCTAAAGTGAAAATTTTCCTAAGAGGAACATAGATTTGGCCAAGATCAAACTGCACAACAGAATGTAATAATAAAGGCCAAAACTCTGCTCTCCTCATACAGCACCAAAAACAGCCCACCGGGGGCTTGGAAAGAGCACACTCTGAGACATCCTGACCCAGGGAAGAGGAGACAGGCATCAGCGCTTGGGTGACACGGCCCCACCGTTTCTGCACAGCCCGGAGCCTTGGCCGTGCTGAGAGTCTGGCTGTGTTCTCTGTGAGTGACAGGAGGGACTTGCACCATTGCTGGCCAGAGGCAGGGTGCTCACAGTGTCTGTATCAGTGTGGAAGGGGACAGGTCACATTCCTGAAATGTATTAGGCCAGCCATTGTCAGCTGCTCCACTGCCGCTCCGCTGCCTCTCCGTGCAAACTCAGCAGTGAAAGCTGCATGATTTCAGTAGTTGGGGGCTTCAGGTACATTGATCTTATCTCAATTGCTATAGCCAAATTGTCTTTTTATCCACATCTGACCTACATAAGATAGAGAAAATATCCATCACTTATGTCAATGAATAATATAATTTGAGATGTGCCTTTGAGATCATTGCAGGGAGAATAAAACCCATACCACCCCAGCCTGTGTCAGCAAGCCCCGACCCCCAAAACGGTCTCTTTGTTTCCTTTTCTCTCCCCAGAGCCTCAAATCTCTCTTTTCTCAAAGCTTTGCATTTTTATTATTACAAGGACACAGTTGGCTGAGGGATTGGATGAAGAATTTGGCTCTCCTCCCTGCTTTTTCCTGAACAGATCTCCTCAAACTGCAGTTTGTGTTTATTTCCTGGCATTTTGGCCAGACAGGCAGAGCCCAGAGAGATGCACATGGGAGTGTTAAGGGTAAGGTCAAGTCCCACTCTCAAAGACGCAAAGCAGCTCCATTGTTAAAACAGCACTTGAAATAACATTTGCTTTTTCTGGTGTCAATCTATAATTTCTACTTATTATGGCAATTTCAGAGAAAGCCAGTAAACAAATAGAAGTAAGTAAAAGTCACCCAGGCCCCCACACAGAGATCGTAACTCAACATTTCGGTAAATAACCTCATGATCTTCTTTTTTTTTCTATACCTGTAGTCATTTTTCATTATAAAAATGGCATGATCTTATTCAAACTTTCATGTCATTTTTTTCTGCTTGATGTATTGTGAGAATCATCTCATGCCTTGCAAATAAATTCCCATTATTTTTAATGAGTGTGTAATGGTTCATTGGATGGCTTTAACCATCTCCTCTTGTTGGCTAGTTGCCTGCCCTCTGCCCTTATTATTATAAATCATATTACTGGCCAGACTGATAGTCTCTTCACAGACTTTCTATTCCCCCAGATATTTCTGATGTTCCTCCAGGGTGATCACACCATATTTAATCTTTGTCATGGAAGAAAGAAGTCTACCTCTGACATCGAGGGCAACATCTCATCACTAGAGACCATAGGATGTACCCAGGTTCTTTAACATGATAGATGTGGAAGCTCGATGCCTTCTAGTATTCTTGTCTTGTTCAAGGCCTACCCTGACTTGACCTTGCCCTTTATTGTTCTGTTTCCATCTGGAAACGAATCCCTATTTTAAATCGTCCATGGTCAGGCAAGACCCGACCATCAAGTTTGTCAAGAAGTTGCTGGACATCCAGGAAGGATTTGCAATCAAGGGTGCAATTTATTTCTGCTGTTAGAGGTGGCTTGTCTCAGAACTCCAGGCTCCAAGCCTACCCTAGAGGCCTTTACTGGCTATCTGTTGCCTGACTTCTGTCCTGCCTCCAAGAGCCAGAGGCAGCTGACCCCGCCCCATCAGGGATGCCCTGGAGCACACCTGCACTCCTGGGGTCCAGAACCCCCTGTCTAAAATGCCACCTTCACTGTCCTCCTTATCCCTAATTTAACAGTGTGAATTGTAGAAACAAACAAAAGACACCCAAAGCAGAAAAGTAAAGCTGTTTATCATAGCTTGCTATAGCAAGAGAGTCAACCACCACTACATGCATTTGGCAAAGGAGTGGGAAAGCTTTATAGGGGAAAAAATGAAAAGTAGCAGGTGTGCCCTCATTGGAGGCTGTTGGCATGGGGAAGCTGTAGGTGAGCTAACTAAAAGTAGGCATCGTATGGAATATAGTTTAGATATTGTCCCTTCCAAATATCATGTTGAAATTTCATCCTCAAGGTTGGAGGTGAGGCCCAAGGGATGTGTTTGGATCATGGGACTTAGTGCTGTCCTCACGGTAATGAGTGAGTTCTCACTGTTAGTTCCCACCATATGTAACTGTGGAAAAGAGCCTGGCACTTCCTCTCCTCTCTCTCTTCCTTCCTCCCTTGCCACATGATTCTGGCTCCCCTTTACCTTTCACAGTAAGTGGAAGCTGAGTGAGGCCCTCAACAGATGCAGATGCTGGCACCATGCTTCTTGTACAAACTGCAGAACTGTGAGTCAAACAAACCTCTTTTCTTTATAAATTATCCAGCCTTGGGTGTTCCTTTGTAGCAATAAAAAATTGAGTAAGACACTATGGGATTGGTTAGCAGAGCTTATTTTCCTATCCTGGTTGGTCCTAAATTGGAAGTGGGGGTGAAAATTAGGGAACCTGGCAGGTATTGATCAAGTCCTTGCTGTTTGGGGCTAATTGCTGCAGAGGTTGTGGTTTGGCTTCCTGGGTTGCTTGCTGCAGAAGTTGTAGGTCAGAGTTCTATTTTTATACATGATCTGGCCACTGTCCATTTGTATGTTCAGTCTCAGATTGGTCAACTTCCTTTATGAGAAGCTTCATCAATACCAATGGGGTGCAGTTGGCACATAACAATAAAATCTGCCAGCATCAGCACCTTTCCTGAAGCCTGACTTATTTAGTCTTCAATAGCACTGTCAAAAGAAAAATTTCCACTTATATCAGTGCTTGCTTAGAGATATCCAAACTGACTATTGTGTTTCATCACAAATTGTTGTAACTAACTGAAGCTGATAAAGGACCACAAGCTCTTGGTGACCCTGCATGCCAGCACTCACTGGAAGTAACTGAAGACACTTTCCTGACCAGTGAATCTGTGCGCAGACTGATGAACTCATTCATCCTGTCCATGGGACTAGCTTTCAACGCCTCATTACGATAGTACCATGAAAATCCCTTTTGAGCACTTTAAAACTCCTGACTTCATCCCCTCTGTGCGTGACCTGCTCAGTGAAATTTTTCACTGGCATTCTTTTGCTTGACAACTTAATAGACTCAGTTTTGTATTTTTATTTTTTTTTCAGCTTATGTGGTATGCATGTAGTTTTTACTATACCATATCTATGACCTCAATTGCAGAGTCCACATTTTGGGATCCCTCAACCTGGACCACATACTTTTTAAGCTGGACTTTCCCATCTTTCCTGCAGCCACCGGGGCTTCAGATCCAGCTCCCCATCAGCTATGCTCTGTCACCAGCATGCAGCAAGCCTTGAAGACAAGCAGTGGGATCCAGGCCTCCTGCACGGTGCCACCCAAATCCATACTGGAAAAAAAGAAATATACCCCCATTCACCCCAAACACCCTCATCCAGAGAATGAGGAGGAGCTTGGCTTAACCATCTGCATTTAAGATAGCTGATAATTCACAGCTTTCCTTGAAACACTCGACACCCACTTGCTTTGTACTTAGTATAGCTAAAGAACCTGTTCAGGTGGTTTTTCCAGAACAAAGGAACAGTTGGCCCCAAAGGGTGTTTAAATCCCAACCACTTGCCAGGCAGAAATCTGCTTCCAGTTATAAAATGGGAGTTTTTCAGCCTCTGCTAGCCCAAGTGAGTGAGTGTTTTATACCTTTTGTGAGTATCTGTTATATCATGAAAACAGAGTGGTGCAATTCACTTCTTGATGATAGGTTTTCCTAGTGCATTTTAAATGGGTTTTAATTGGCCTAGAACAAAGAAAAATTGTACATTATATAAGATTGTAAACTTCATGAGGTCAGGATTTTTTTTTCATTAAACTCACACAGAATAATTTTTTCCCAGGGCCTTGATAATAGTAGATTCCCAATAAATGTGTTTTGAATGAGAAAATGCATCAATTTATCAGGAGTGTTATAGGTTAAAAGAAAGATTTGGGGACCAGGTACTCAAGAACTCCTGAGGCCTACATGCATTTGTGGGAGGAAAAAGGAGCCGAGGAAAGACAAGGGAAGGGAGAAGGGAAAGGAAGGAGGAGAGAAAGGAGAGTAGGAGAGACAAGAAAAGACAAAGGAAGGAAGGATGGAAGGAGAGTGAGAGGAAGGAAGAGAGAGACAGGGAGGGAGAGAGATATGGAGATAGATAGGCAGATGATAGACAGATGGATAGATAGATAAGATAGATTACATGGATGGATAGATAAGATAGATTGGCCGGGCGCAATGGCTCACACCCGTAATCCCAGCACTTTGTGAGGCTGAGGTGGGCAGATCACTTGAAGTCAGGAGTTCGAGACCAGCCTGGCCCACGTGGTGAAACCTCACCTCTACTGAAAATACAAAAATTAGCCAGGCACAGAGGCACACACTTGTAATACTGGATACTTGGGAGACTGAGGTGGAAGGATCGCTTGAACCCAGGATGTGGAGGTTGTAGCAGGCTGAGATTGAGCCATTGCACTTCAGTCTGGGCAACAGAACAAGACTCCATCTCAAAAAAAAGAAAAGATAGATTAGATGGATAGATGAGAACATGATTAGATAGATAAACAGATAGATTAGATAGATAAGATAGATGATAGATAGATAGACAGACAGACAGATAGATAGATAGATAGATAGATAGATAGATAGATAGATAGATAGACAGATCTTCAAAGTAAGTCCTCATCTAACTTATTGACAAGCTGAATATTCAGAGAGCATAGACTAAAGGGAGATGGACTCAAGTATGAGGACAAAGAGAAAGGTGGGGTCTGGGGTCCTGTCTTTAAGAACCAGTAATCACACCCCCCAATAACATGCAGCCTAGTCAGTATCCCAGGCATTGACTAATCAGATTAGCAACTCCTTCCTTGGTGTGAAAGAGGCTGTCAGGGGCTAAAGTGTGGGGAAATATCCCCATTTACACATTTTCTTCCTATAGTGTATCATAAAACAGGTGCTCAAAGGGAATGTGAACCCCATCATGTTCCTGAGGTATGACAGTGGAACATGCTGGGGAATGTAGAGTATTACTGTTGCAATGTCATTATCATGGGTCTTGTTTTGGCGAGAAGGGGGTTTCCTCCCATCCTCTGGGATGGAAGTAGCAAAGTGTGGTGGGTTGTGGAGGCAGACTTGAGTTTGTATGTCTATCACACATTTAAAAGCTGTGTGATGTTGAGATGTTAGTTCACCTCATTTTCCTCATCTATAAAATAATGATAATAATAGGACCCAACTAATTGAGTAATGAGGAGCAGCAGAGAGAGGGGCTTTATGTAGGCTAGTTCTCTGCCTTCTTTCTCAACTTAGAGGACTCTGACACTCCATACCAGCTACAGAGGAAGAGCTCAAAAATGTCAGTGATGGTGGTGGCTGTAAGTTAATCTCTGGGCAAGAAGAGATCTTGTGAAAGAAGCATTTTGGAAAGACGTCTTCCCCATCTCTACCTGTGTTATACATTTGACAATTCAACCCACAAATATTTGTTGAGCACCTGCTGTGCATTGAGAACTGTGCTAAGCACAGGAGATACAACTAGATGATTTTGTGTTTTTTTCAATTTCCTATATAGATATATCTATATATGAAATTACATATATATATATATATATATGTATTTTTCACTCCCCACAATGAATGTTCATTGCTATATCTTCTGGTCAGACCCCACCACCAGGCCAGGGTGCTGCTCCCAGCAGACCATCTGTTAGAGACACAGGCTTCACTGTGCCTCAGTCTCCAAAGTGGAAGCCTTTCTCACAATGCCCGGGGCTCTGTGATCCTCAGATATCCCCAGCCCCTTCTTGAATCTAGTTGCTTATCTAACCTCATTGTCATATATCATAGGGTAACAAGTTTCTCCTGTTCAACAACCATGATGCAATAATTCCCTTCACTGGTCCTGGAATGTCATCTTTTGGGAGCAAGATCTAAGTCTCACCTGTGTCCTCTTCTTCATCAAGCATGTGTGTGGTCAAAAAGGTTGATGGAGCACCTTTGATGTCCACTGGGAAGGCCACCACAGGCTCTGCCTTCTAGGAGATCACAGGACATGGGGGCAGGGAAACAATAGCAGGGTGTGACCAGTGCTACAGTCAGGTATGTATAGGGGGCTATGGAGTGCAGACTGGGTAGGGGCAATGTAACCTGTGGGCCAGAGAACTCACCTATCCCAAGGCATATTGACACAGAGAAGTAGCACTTTCCTGATATTCAGCAGTGACAATGAATGATTTGGATTATATTTCTGATTCCCATATTCCTTGGTTTTACAGCTTCTGGTCATCCCTTTGCTCAGCCTTCATCTCTCCAGATGGATGCATTCTAACCATGTTTTGTGGAGGATGAAGGAACTTCATTTGGCCTTTGCAAATCAGTCTGATTTAATTTCTTAGTGTTTCCTAATGCAGTAGGATTTTTTTTTTAACAGTGTGAGGGTTGAGATCAGTTCAATACATTCACTTTGTCAGCGGATGTGTTCAAGCTATTCTTTCCCTGTGGAGCTGTTTCAAGAGTAGGGGATATCCAGGGGGATGTTAGATTCTGTGAAATGAATGTGCCTCACTCTAGCTATCAAGAAGATTCCAATATGGGATTTGGGTGATGTTGGCACATGCCGGCTGCGGTTTTTGTCCAGCCTTACCAAATTTCAGTCTAGGAGGTTACCTTTCAGTCATTCCACTAGCTTTGCCCCATTTAGCACAGAGCAAATCTATAGAAATACGAGTTGTTAAAAAAGACCATACTTTCCAAATCTAAGATGCCATAGGTTGTAAGACACACTGTTATTGCATGAACCACTGATAAAAAGAAAATGATATCAATTATTCTGACACAACACTTTCATGTCAGTTATGGCAAGAAACATCCTGATTTCAAAGCTGTTAAAATGTGGAGGAAAATATGCACATTAGCATCGATAACTGCAGTATAGAGATATCTCTGTCTTTCTCTTTCTCAATTACACTCTCACTGGGACAATTCTGTGCCTCTGATGAGCAGCCCTTCCCACACACCCCTCCATCCACAGAGCACAGATCCAAACAAAACCCCCATAACCTTCTCACTTTAGAGAGAGCCAAGGTCTCCTGGGCAAGGTAAAATGGTGGCCTTTCCCTTACTGAGGCTGAAGCAGGCAAAATGAAATGGATGTACCTTCTCTTCTGGCCCAGGTTGGTGTAATCCTCCAGTCACCCAGCATGTGTGTTTATGTACCTGGCTGGCTGACTGTGCTTTTGATATTCATCCTACAGGGTTCAGACTCACAGAAGTGAGAAAAAATATCCAGCTTTACAAGACACTCAGAACCTGACTCCACTCTCTGTAATCCTTGGCAACTGCCTAGAACCTGGATTTGAACCTCCCTGGAAAGCCATGATTCATGTGTTATTTCTCAACATTTGATATCCACCTCCCAGAAACTGAGGCTTTTCTAGCGGGAATTCAAAGTGTATGGGCATTTCAGAACGGTGCCCTCCTTCTATCCAGAAACAGCACTTGGGAAACTAGGTCAGGCTCACCAGCAAGGACACATGAGTTGAGGCATTCAAACCCCCAAGTCTGAATGAACCATGAGTAAAATCCAAAAGTAGTGGGTGCAATTGAGTAATGAGTGCCACCCACCAAAACAAAACAAAACAAAACAAGTAATTATCAACTATTATTTGTTGAAAATGTATTTACTATGTGCCAGGTAATGTTCAAAATGCTTTATAGATATTATCCCATCTAAATTTCACAGCCCTTTGAAGTTGGTCATCATAACTCTCATTTTGCAGATGAGGAAACTGAGGCTCAAAGTCACAAATCTAGAAAGAGTTGGAATGAAGATATGAAGCCAGGAAGCATTGACTCTTAAACCCCAGGGAAAGGAGGGTGATGTGAAAAGAGGCCCCAGAACTGTCTACTGAAGTCCAGTGTGGCTGTCTGTGGGACACACTTCATGCTTAGCAGTAGATGTGAGTTTTACAAGGGTTCCAAGCATTTGCATCTGGAAGCGGGTAAAGTTCTCCTTCTACCACCCAAGCGTTTATTTCTCATTCACACATCTTTAGTTTGGTTGGGGTTTGGCTGATCTAGGCTGGGCTCAGCTGGGTTGGGTTCAGGACAGGCTGGATCTACATCTGCTCCACAGGTCTCTCATCCTCCTTAGACCAACAACCTGATCCTTGAGAGGCATGTTCTACTCATGCCAAAGGCAGGTGCAAGAGATGGCAAGCCCAACTGCACAAACACACATCAAGCTTCCATTTGCATCATGTCCTGTAACTTCCTATTGGCCAAAGCAAATCACATGGCCAAGCCCAAGTCAAGAGGTGGGAAGTACACTTCTCCCCTGGTGATGGGGGACAAACTGGATATTTGGTGAACAATGATCTAATATTCCACATCTTCCTCATAGGACTTCTTCCTCCTCCTGTCTTCTGTGTGCCTTGTGCTGATATGGCCGTTTATAAGGCAGAAATCATTTCCTTGACACAGATTAGATCAGGGCTCCCAATTATTAGTGTGTTGTCTCATTTTTCACTGCAAACCTTTGGGCTGTCATCTCCAGATATAAGCTAAGTTCCTCCTTTGATGCTATACCTCTACTTTGCCCCTCAACATCTGAATGGGAAGCCCCTCTTTTAAGGAGCCCTCATTCCTGGGAAAGCAATGCCCTCTCTGGGCTGCTCACCAGGTGTAGTCACCTGAGAACCAGGTAACAGTCACTGCTCCTGCCATATGACTGCATGACCTTTCATACCTCAAGCCTATTGTCCAAGGACCCCTTTGATCTGGTCTCTTTCTCTCTGGCTTGTGCTCTGAGAAAACCTCAAGATGTGACATTGATTGTTCACTGGACATCAACTTTCTGGCTTGAAAAAATTATCCTTCTTAATTGGCTGTTCTCTGCAGGAAGCTTTGAATTCTCTCAAGCCCTTTTCTGTGCCTCTCTCTGGTTACCCCTATAGTGCCATGACTTTGAGAAACCCATCAGTTTCCTGACCTGCAAGCCCATTCACTTTCTTCAAGGAGCTTCTTCATCTTTCTTCTTTAGTTTTCTTCTCTCCTGAGCTTAGTGCAGATATACAGGTCATTGGGCCATTACACGGCCCTCTTTTCAGTTCTTACTGGGGAAATATCAGTGTACCCCAAAATCTCCCCCAGGCATGGTGCCTCCCCCAAATGGCTCCACTGGGCACAGCAACCACCAGGCATTATTTCATCTTCCACAGGCACCATCATCTCTCCCATTGAAACACTAGGAGCCATTCCAATATCCTGAACTTTCTTTGTGCTGATATTGTCCGTTGGCCAAGGTTGAAGAGGGGGATATGAATGGATTTCTCCCCTGTGTATGACACCCATATTGGAGGGGTCTCGGTGCTGCTGCTTGGGCATCAAGGCACTACAGAGCTTCAAGAAGCTGCTCTTCTTGGGCTGACCTGGCTTGGGGCTAGATCTGGGCAACAGTCACCATGACATATTCAGGATCCTCACTCTCCCACAACTCAGGCTCTGCTGTCAGAATAGTCTCATCATGCTAAGCCTTCTCTTCCCTCAGGGTGAATTCTCTCCCTGAAGGCTCCTGCTGAGACTTCCTGAATGACAGCAGGGGTCATATACTAAGCTCAAGCAGAGATCCCTTCTTGTCAATCAAATTAAAGTCCACGTCAACATGAAATAATTTTGTTTATAGGAAAATAAGTCAAGTCAATTCAAAGCATGACCAAGGTGAAGAGATGTCAAGGAATTTGACCCCAAATGAGAAACACTTTTGTCCAGTCAAACTCCTAGCATATCCCCAATGGCCCTGAAAAGCTGACCTTTCGATGCCTTGTGATTAAGTTTCCATCTAAAGTTAACATCTTTCTAACTGCTGAGAGCTAAAAAGGTCCCTGGCCCAAGCAGCAGAAAGACAGGGGAGTAATCAGCATTGTTATTAATATCCTGTATGTGATTTCAACAGAAAATTGTCAGGAATTGGGAGTAAGGAAGGAGGAAGGCACACAAACCAAAGTGCCCACATCCTTTGCAAGTGACTGTGGTTGGCTGAGTTAAGTCCCTGGTTTGAAAATGTCACGAGTAGGCCGGGCGCGGTGGCTCAAGCCTGTAATCCCAGCACTTTGGGAGGCTGAGATGGGCGGATCACGAGGTCAGGAGATCGAGACCATCCTGGCTAACACGGTGAAACCCCGTCTCTACTAAAAATACAAAAAAAAAACTAGCCGGGCGAGGTGGCGGGCGCCTGTAGTCCCAGCTACTCGGGAGGCTGAGGCAGGAGAATGGCGTAAACCCGGGAGGCGGAGCTTGCAGTGAGCTGAGATCTGGCCACTGCACTCCAGCCTGGGCGACAGAGCGAGACTCCATCTCAACCAAAAAAAAAAAAAAAGAAAGAAAAAAAGAAAATGTCACGAGCACACCCCCCTCTATGCAACCAATTATTTTCCTACCTACAGGAGCTGGTGAGTGCATTAACAGGAAACTCACGTGACTGGCACAAAATGGATATCCCATCTGGGACAAGAGCAAAAACTGCAATTCAACCACACTAGACGAACTCCAGCCTAAGATCCATTGGCTTTTCATTCACCGCTATATTCAGATACAGGACACCCCAGCTCCATCTGGTTGCTGAGCCATAAATGCTATTTTCTGCCAACTGACCAGAAGTCCAGGGGGAAGGCATGGAATTCCAGATGGAGAACTCAGACAATGGGCAAACAGTGTCCTTCTCAGAGCCCTGGGAATCAGGGACATCCAAGGGAACCACTCCCAGTAGGATGCAAGACTCCATGATTGGACAGAATTTACAGGAAACCATGGGTCAGTTGCCTGAGCCAGTATTTCTCAAAGGGCAGTGGTCATCTCTAGCTGGCTGGGGGTGGGGGCAGGGCATGAAATAACATTTCAAGAAAGCCACCCCCTATGGGATCTTAAATAGTAGTAAGAAAATCATTCCCTTTTCAATTTCCTTTAATCCTTCTGATTAGGTCTTTAATCCCTCACACTTGCTAATCTGTCCTGATTTAACCAAAAGCATCAGGCCCAGGGGAAGATCCTTGGGCAGGCAACAGTCTCTAGCCAGAATTCACTAACTCTTTTGTTTTCCTTTTGTTTGTTTCTATGGCAACCTTCCATTCACAGCAAGGGATGCAGGTTTTCCACTGAAGGTATTGATAATGTCGTTTTATTTTTAAATAATTGTATTTAAGTATTCAAAAGGTGAATCACCTCAGAAAAAATGCTGACTAGTAAAGGTTCAGGTGATGCATGGATATGGCAAAAATTGTAAAACCATAAAAGACTCTGACCTAGGCCAGTCCCTCATTTTAAAGACCTGAACTCATATGATCGACATGCTCTATCCCCTTACTTTTGTCTTTCTGCAAAAATATATGAAGCGTTCTCTGTGTGCCAAGAATGATGCCAGCCATGAGGATGTAATGAGAGTGTATGTGGTCCCTGCCCTCAGGGAGTGGGTTAATGAGAAAAATGAAAGAATAACAGGCAGCTGGTGAGAGAAAATTCCCAGGAAATGTGAAGAGGAGTCTATCATGGGATCAGACCTGGTGGCTCACTCCTGTAATCCCAGTATTTTTGGAGGCCGAGACAGGAGGATCACTTAAGGCCGGGAGTTCAAGACCAGCCATGGCAGCATGGCGAGACTCCATCTCTACAAAACTAAAAATAAAAAAATTAGCCGGGTGTGGTGGTGCGCAACTGTAGTCCCGGCTACTCAGGAAGTTGAGACAGGAGGATGGCTTGAGCCTGGGGGTAGAGGCTGTAGTGAGCTGTGATCGTGCACTGCACTCCAGCCTGGGAGACAGAGTGAGACCCTGTCTCAAAAATAAAAAGTAATAATAATGAATAAATTATGTGTGTATGTTCAACTTGTTGAAAGTTTTATTAGAGTAATGCACATACAAGGTAAACAAAATAGTGCAGAAAAACTTATGATAAGACACTGTCATCTCCTCCCTCACCTCTAATCCTATTCCCAAAGGCTTTTAATTCTTGCAGTCATTACCTTCCCACCCCTAAACAACAGGATTATACCTCAGTTTCTTAATTTATCAGCTTTAGAATTATCTACTGACCCTTTGCCCTGAAAGTTGAAGATTTAGCTCACTCACTATCATCTCCATTGTCCTTAGAGCTGCCTGGGTCTCAACACCCCTTTGATCTGACCTTGGCTTACTCAGCCTTCAGAACTTCCCATATTCCCCAGCAAAGGCCCTCTCTCCTGGTCAGACTCACACCTCTTCACCTCCTACCCTCTTCTAGAATGCCCTCCCACCCCCAACTCTTCTCCTTCACATCCTGGGTCCTTCTCTTTTCTCTGAAGGCCTACAGCATTTTGTCCATTACCTGGCTGCATGCCTGACAAACCACGTCACAATGTAGGGGCTTAAAACAAGCAATCTGTTGTCTCTCACAATTTTGTGAGCTGACCTGGCTCACAAGGTCAGCCAGGGCTGCTGTCATCCGAGAGTTTGACTGGGCTGAAATATCCAAGATGGTACACACACATCTTTGGTGCATTGGCAAGGACAGTTAGGACACTGAGCCCAGCTGGCATGCTGGGGCAACAGGTCTCTCTCTCTTTGTGTACTTCCATGGTTTATTCCTTTCCATGTGGCCTCTCCAGCAGGATAGCCAGACATCTGATGCTGCAGCTCAGGGCTCCCAAAAACACACAAAAGGAAGTTGCCGACCCTCTGCTAGG
Source organism: Colobus angolensis palliatus (assembly GCF_000951035.1). Classification (NCBI taxonomy): domain Eukaryota; kingdom Metazoa; phylum Chordata; class Mammalia; order Primates; family Cercopithecidae; genus Colobus; species Colobus angolensis. The sequence continues at coordinate 19,261,404 of NW_012110919.1, read as the reverse complement.
CTTATGCCTGGAAATGGCACAGCATCTTTTCTGCTATATGCTGTTGGTTAAAGCAAGTCCCAGGGCCGGACCAGATCCAAGGGGTGGGGACAGCACAAGGGTATAAATATTGGCAGGCCTGGTTCACTGGGAGCTGCTAATATCCAGACATCCACTGTGTTCTAGAGTCTGAACCGCTCATTTTACCACAGGGTCAGAGATCTCTTTTGCAGTTTTTTGAGAAATGTACTTCATTTATTTTATACATTCCTTTAATCACACATCAGCTCAGACCCACTTCTGGCTGAACCAAGAAGTCATTCAGTCACGATCTAATAGAAGTTTGTCAAGACTTAGGCTCTCAGCTTATTCTTTGTCTGGCCTCTCTGGGGCCAACCCAGCATCAGACACAGAGCAAGTGTCAGTCAGTGTCAGCCAAGGAGGGAAAGAGCTGGAAGAATAAAACAAGAGGGGCGGAGGCCTACAAATGTGACTGGTGGCTTTCAGAGTTGAGAGAGGAGTTGGTAATAGTAGTCCAGTGATGGCAACAACAGTAACAATAGCTATAGTTCAACTGACATGACAGCTACTGTCCTCAGCATGTCATATACTATTTCTCATTTAGTCCTGGGAGGTAGGTATTAGGACGCCCATTCTACAGAAGAGCAAACTGGTTCAGAGACGTGATGTGGCTGTCCTGAGGACACAGGGTTGCTAAATCAAAGAGACGGGATTCTAACTCAAACCTGTCTGGATACAAAGGCTATACCTGTAACCACTCTAATATACAAAGGGGACTTCTGTGACCTTCAGACCCTACCTCTCCTTCCCAGGTTTCAACTGACCTGATTCCATCCTCTCACTCACTATTGCACTGGGTGTGAGAGACACTATTGCACTGGGTGTGAGAGACATAAACACAAATTAAAAGCTCCTTCTCTGGGGTATCATAGCCCTTTCCCATCTCCATCCCTTGTTTCTATCACTGTCTGTTTGCCTGTCTGTGAATCTGCCAGGACGCAGGCTCCGAAGGGTAGGACCATGTCCACCAGCTAACAGCTCTATCCTTATCCCACAAGAACCCAGCCAAGAAGCAAGATTCCCATGTTACAGATAATGACACAGTCACAGAAGCATTTCATATCCATGTCTGTTGAACAAATGAATGAGTGAGCATGCTCAGCTTGGCACCAGGCACCCTGGGGCATGAAAAATTAATATGACATCCCTCTCCTGCCTTTAAGGTACTTAAATTTTAGTGCAAAACTCTAGAGTAGTAGAAATGATAGATTCAAGGCCAGAAGATTAGATGGGACTCCTGCCATCAATGCTTACAACCCTGTGGCCTTGAGCAGGGTCACTTAACATGCTTCCATCTCCAGGTCATCGTCTGTAACATGGGAATCATGCTTCCTGGCTGGATTTTTGTGGGATCTAATAAGAGAACATATAGAAGCATTTAATAAAGGTTGGTGAGTGAAAGAAGGCATCAGTGAGTAAGAGAGTAAATGAGTGAGTGAATGAATAAACATATTCAGCATCTGTCTCCTTTGTGCCAGGCACTGGGCGGAGACCAAGAAACTATAGCAACAAGGGGCTAAGACCTTAAAACCTTAAGTCAGACTGTGTCTAAAGCTCAGCTTTGCTCATCTGCCATGTGATTCTCTCTAGGTCTCAGTTTCCTTATCTGTAAAGTAGAAACAAACAGAGCACCATCTGCCCAGCCTGTAGTAAGCATTCACTGTCAGTACGGATCCAGAGACCAGTAAATTCTGCACAGGGAAGTAGGGAGACAGCCCTGAGCCCCTATTTTCCTTCCTAACAGAGTGCCAGTCTTCAGAGGCCGTGAACGCAGCCGTCTTGGCAGCTACTAATTCTGAACAGTCTCCAAGCGTAACTCAGACCCTGCAGAGAGAATCTGCAAATGAGGCCTCTGGTAAATCACAGTTGACCACTCTAATCAGTCTGCTTGTGCCGCTTTCAGTTCCAATAAAGCCAGGGCCTGTTGCCTGACCCATTATGCTGTCCCCTCACCAGGATTAGCCACCCTGGAAGGGAGATGGCGCCGGTGCTAATGTTGTGAGACTCGTGTCCCCGCTGTCTCTGTAAATGAGTTGTGAAGAACTCATAGGTCTCCACGCCACTGTGATTCCACCCTCTGCCTTCCCTGTCCACTTAGGCGATTTGATTCATCTCTCTGATTTAATAAAAATAGCATCCTCCCTGGCTCCTGCCAAGGCCGGAGACAGGCAGGAGCCCTCCAAAATTTAAAATAGGCCAGCCCTTAATTAGTGAGCAACATCAATATCACTTTTTCCCCACGATTAACATTTCAAAGTAAATTCCACATCTAGGGCTGTCAGCTTCCAGGAACCTGGTGGAGGGCTGGTACGGGCAGCAGAAAAAAATTGCACCATGGAGTGCCTGGGATTTCAGAAACTCAGCAACTTTGTGGAGGCCCCCTCCTCTCAGCTGGTGACTTTATGCCAAGGCCTCTGGCTGGCTCCATTTTTCCCATTCTATCCACAGGGCTTCCCTGCACACTCTGAGGCCACGGTTAACAATGGATAGGAGAAACCACTCAGAGTTGTAAACTGAGGGCCATGGGCTAATTCCCCCAGCAGATGTATCATTTTTCTAAACAGTAAATTGTATACAAAAATCTCCATCTCTGGCTGCCCTTGAAAATTGCAAGATCTGGCTACACCAAGCCCACCTTTTCTCATGTAGGTGCATCGATATTAACTGAGTAGCAGCTCTTCCTTTTAAACAGGCAGGAACTCTCCAGTTAGACACAATCCCCACCATTCCCTACTATTGTGTCTGGCTCTCTCATTTTTTATAGGAATGGCCCCTGTACAAACTTGAATGTTTGTCCCTTAGTATAGGAGCTGAATTGGAGAAGGCAAGACCGGTTACAATAAGTGCTGGATATCTACAACCATCTGATCTTCGATAAACGTGACAAAAACAAGCAATAGGGAAAGGATTCCCTATTCAATAAACAGTGCTGGGAAAACTGGCTAGCCATATGCAAAAAACAGAAACTGGACCCCTTCCTTACACCTTATACAAAAATTAACTCAAGATGGATTAAAGACTTAAATGTAAAACCCAAAACCATAAAAAACACTAGAAGAAAACCTAGGCAACACTATTCCAAACATAGGCATGGGCAAAGACTTCATGACTAAAATACCAAAAGCAATTACAACAAAAGCCAAAATTGACAAATGGGATCTAATCAAACTAAAGAGCTTCTGCACAGCAATAAATAAATAAATATATAAATAAAAAACTATCATCAGAGTGAATAGGCAACCTACAGAATGGGAGTAAATATTTGCAATCTACCCATTTGACAAAGCTCTAATATTCAGAATCTACAAGAACTTAAAGACATTTACAAGAAAAAAACAAACAAACAACCCCATCAAAAAGTGGGCAAAGTATATGAACAGACACTTCTCAAAAGAAGACATTTGTGCGGCCAAGAAACATGAAGAAAAGCTTGTTTAAAAAGTAAGGAAATTCTGGTAGGGAGAAGAAAAACCTGTCAGAGAATATAGGCCTCACTCAATCTGTCCCACTGCCCCAACCCACCTCTGCCTCTGTAACCCTCCAAGACGAGTGCAAATAAAATGAGCTCTCATAAAAATCTCTGGGGTGAGGGTGGGGTGGAACGCACCCAGCAGAGTAGCAGGACAAATAGGTCCCTGCCTGGCTTTGTCATTAACCTGAGGGATCACCATGGATGAGTTCCTCCATGTCTCAGTTTCCCCTTCTGTAAAGTGAGGCTGCTGTGCTGAGTTATTGACCTCTGCTCCTTGTCACTTCTCCCAAGGAGGAGGTTGACTAACTAGAGGCTCTCTGAGCTCTGAGGAAGGACAGAGTGAACCTCCTCAGTGGATTTAGACACCCCTCTTAGAATCCCCATCACCTGCCTGCATTTGTTGATGTAAATTCACATTTTCTGAACGTTAGGTCAAGGGCTTTGCCCACCGTGCCTCTCCAAGCCAATCCCTCCAGCAAATTGTTCCAGGTTAACTGCACCCCTAACCGCCCCTACTGGGAGAAATTCACTAACATTAACGCTCATGCCCCTCCTGGGGGCTTAGACCTCTGTCTGCTTCCAATTCTTCCAGTACACCCACAACTCAAGACTTTTCATTCAATACATGTTTATTAAATTTGTTTTAAGCACCTTTTATGTGCTAAGAAATATGCAAGGCCTTAGGGCTGTGTGTCAAAGGCAGTGTAGAGAGAGTTCTGTCACTAACCCCCACTGCTGTCTGCCACTACCACTCCCGATGGGCAGAGGAGCGAGTGGAGGTGATGATCATTTATTGAGCACTTGCTATGTGCCAGGCATTTGACTTGTTCATTCTTCCACTGACTTTTCACAAGACTGCATAGATTCTATTATCATCCCACTTTGCAAATGAGGAAAGTAAGGTTCAGATAGGTGAAGCCTCTTCACTGAAAGTCACCCAGCTAAAAACAGTAGAAGGTGAATCTACACAGTCCCAATTCCCTTGCTCTTGAGTACAAAACCACACTGGCTCCTATTAGAGTAATAGTAATAATAATAATAATAATAATAATAATAAAATACATTTTAAAAAATCAGAATTGTGTAAGTTCATTTTTTCTCTCTGGTCCTACTGCACTTGGCACATAAGAACATTTATTACATTGATCAGCAACTATTTATAAATCAGTTTAAACTCCTGAAGAGTAAAGATGGACACTTTTTCATCTCTGCATTCCTAGTATACAGTAGGTGCTCAAAACACATTAGATGAATTGAGTTGAACTCAATCTAATTGACTAGAGTCAATGGAATCAAACGGAATTGAATGGAACGAAATTAAATTAAACTGAATTGAACTCTGGCCACTAGGTAGGTGGAGACTGAGATTATGGGTCAGAGAGACCACACAAAATGCTTTAACCCCTTGCATATTGGACCTGTATTAGAATTCTTTTGAGTTGCAAATGATAGAGACCCAACACAAACTAGCTTCAACTAAAATTGTAATATACTGGTTCATGAAACAGGAAATCTCAAAGTAAGTTTGGGATTCAGATATAGCTGGATCCAGGAGTTCAAGTTAGACTGTGTCAAGGAACTCTGCCTCTTGACCTCTCTTCCGTGTTTGACCCGCATGATGTGATGGAAAACATAGCCATTGGTAACCCTGGAGTCACATGGTCTGAAAAGACACATCAGTAGGAAAATCATCTTTCCTAAGAGCTTCTATGGAAAAATCCTGGAGAGAGCTCTGATTGCTAGCTTGGTTCATGATTGCACCATTGACCCAGTCATTGTAGCCCGAGGAAGGAGAAATTCTGATTAACTACACATGGCTTCATGCCCACATTTGTGGCTGGCAGGAGGAAGCCAAGCCACTTAAAATGGGCTAACCCCAGGAAAGAGGGGTTTGCACTCCAGGAGAAGAGGGCTGGGAAGTTTCCAGCAGGAACACATCTCAAATCTCCACACTGAAGACCTTCCCCAGACATGTGTGGGTGAGCCCACTAAATGCCCCTTTCCAGTAGTCACTTGAAATATAAACTCCACGTTTTCCTAGAGCTTGCCCAGTCAATCTGTCTTTGGCTACTTCCCTCCATCCAGGAATGTCAATACCTTGTTAAATTGATTCTGAATAGAGACAAGATTGTGGAACATCTCCCTCCCGAAGCAGGTGCCAAAGGAACATGATTTATTTTCATTCATCCAGAGGCCAGAACCAGGAAATTGCTTCAGATCCAATTCTCAGAGCTCAGAGCAGCTGCCTGGGGCATAGGTCTTTCTGCCTCTCTGACAGCCAGTGACCATGGTGGGACAACTGACTTTGAATATTTTCAGAATTATTTCCCTAGTTCAGAAACATCATCTTGAAGATTTTCACAGTCAGAGAGGATTCCTGATGCTCTCATACACACTTATGGGGCTGCCAGTGGCATGTATTTTCTGGAAGGGACTTTGCCCAAAAACAGCAAAGCTTTTAGGATGTAAGTGTGATAGAGGAAAAAAAAATCTTAACATTTGACTGTTAACATCTTCTTACTGTCCTCCACCTGCTAAAGACAGTTTGGTGGTTGCCCCTTTAACATTTCCCCTTCTTCTCCCAACAGAGAGAATTCTTAACCTTCTGGGTTCCTGAGTTTTTATGATGCAACATTTGGTATAGAAATAACTAGGTAATAGAGGACAGGAAATTCTCATTTTTATAAGATGAAAAAGAATATAGGTTGAAGGAAATGAGAAGGGGAAGCAAAGGCAAGATACTAAGACAGTTGGGTGTCAGAAAAAGTAGAGACATTCCGAGAGAAGTATCAAGAAAACGACAAAGATGCCCCGGTGCCGTGGCTCACGACTGTAATTCCAGCACTTTGGGAGGCCAAGGCGGACAGATTGCTTGAGCCCAAGAATTCGAGATGAGCTTGGGAAACATGGTGAAACCCCATTTTTACACAAAATATAAAAATTAGCTAGTCACGGTGGCATGCACCTGTAATCCCAGGTATTCAGAAGACTGAGGTGGGAGGATTACTTGAACCCAGGTGTTTGAGATGAGCCTAGGCAGCATGACAAGACCCTGTTTCTACAAAAAATAGAAAAATTAGCCAGGGGTGGTGGCATGTGACTGTAGTCCCAGCTACTCAGGAAGCTGAGGCTAAGAGGATTGCTTGAGCCCAGGAGTTCAAGGCTGCAGTGGGCTGTGATTGCACCACTGTACTCCAGCTTGGGCAGCAAAGTGAGATCCTGTTTGCTAAAAAGACAAAGATGTGAGAAAACAGGAATGGGGAAAGATGATTTTTTAAATGTTTGCTAAGGATTACAGAGTTGCATTTAGTCCCTTGAGAGGCTTTATTTAGTAAAGATCTGTATTGCTTTCAAGATAAATGGGTGGATAGATAGACAGATAGATAACAGTATCATGCCTACATTCCCCTTGCCTCTATTTATTTGACCAATTCTATTGGTGGATATTTAGGGTTTTTCCTCCCATTTATTGGTCTTAGACACAACACTGTGGTGAACATCCTTGTAACTAAATCTCTGTACACATTCAAGATGATTTCCTTAGGATTAATCACAGGGGCCACAGTTCATGTATGTAACCCATATAAAAGCCAAGGCCCAAAGGAGTCAGTCCCAATATTTTCTAAGAATGTAACTTTATGAAATCTATTTAAGTTCCCTGAGTCTCCATTTTATCTGTCAAATGGGGCTGATAATTCCTACTTCACAGGTCGTCGTGAGAGTCAAATAACATAACATGTAAAATTGCTTTGATGAGTTGGAGCAAGATCTGTAGACCCAAGGCTTGGTCTTGGCAGCATTTTCCCATCAATGTATGTGTGGTAGGATATGTCCCAGTGGGTTTTCTCTAAGCATCATAGGTGATGCCATCCAGGTAGAAGGAGAGGCTCTGTCTACCCATTCTTCCCACCTTCTCATCAAGGGTAAGGGTAGCAGAAAAAATGCCAGTTACCACTAAAAGCTGGAAACCTAAAGGAAACCACTAAAAGAAAATACCAGAAACCATTAAAAGCTGGTAATATGAGTAGATTTGATAGGGTTGCCTGGCTTTTGAACATGAGGGCAAAACAAAACATATACTCTATCTACCTATCATCTATCTATCTATCTATCTATCTATCTATCTATCTATCTATCTATCTATCTAATCTCTATCCCTATCATCTCCCCAAGCTCCTCTCATTTTTTAATAAAGACAGATATTATGTATTGGCTAATTATTATGTGACAGGCACGAGGATGAGCACTTTCCATCAGAAACTTATTTGGTCTTCCCAAAACTTCTGTGGAGTAGGTATGTTTACTATACCCATTTAACAGGTAGAGAAACTGAGGCTTAGAGAGATGCAGTGACCTACCCAAGATAAAACAACTAGAAAGAGGTGGAGCTAAGACTTGAACCCAGGTCTGTCTGACAATTTCTCTAAGAACCTAGTCATTCAAGAGTCTTCCATCTCAGTAACAACTTCACCTTCTATTCAATGGTTCAAGCTAAAACTTGAGATTTATCCTTGTTCCTCTGGTTCTCTCAATCCTAGATCTAATTGGGCACTAAATTCTATCAGCAATAATTCCAAGATATATTATGAATCTATCCACGTCTCTCCATGTCCACTTCTACCACGCTAGTCCAAGCCATCATTATCTCTTACCAGGGTAACTGGCTTTCACGCCTTTACCTTATACTCCAGTCCCCTCTCATCGGACAGAAATAAAAACACAAATAAAAGTGCATTCCTTTCCTACTTAGTCTTGGATTAGGTTGCAAATCACAACGAAAAGTCCAGTTTTTCTCAAGGCTTACATGAACCTCTGTGCTCTGGCCCCTGTCACCCCTCCTCATGCCCCACCATCATTGCTGTCACCCCCTGGGATTCAGCCACACCAGCCTTGTGTCCCTTCTGCAGGTTCACTCAGACCATTGGAATCTTTGCTGTTGCTCTTCCCTCTGCTTAGCCCACCTTTCCCTCAGATATTTGCCTGGTTTGCTTCATCGCTTTGTTCAAATCTGTGTTGAAATGTCCCATTTTCAGAGAGATCTTTCCTGACCATCTTCTCTAGATTGAAAGCTTTTCCCCACTCCTTGAGAGATGTAGAAAGAGTAAAAGGAGCTGAAAATTTCTGAATTTCATTATAAGTCTTTGTATGCTATTTTAAGTTTTAAACTATGTTCATGAATTATCTTAATGAAAATAAAAATTACAGACCAGGCGCAGTGGCTCACACCTGTAATCTCAGCACTTTGGGAGGCCGAGGCGGGTGGAGTACAAGGTCAAGAGGTCAAGACCATCCTGGCCAACATGGTGAAACCCCATCTTGGCATGGTGGCACATGCCTGTAGTTCCAGCTACTCGGGAGGCTGAAGCAGAAGAATTGCTTGAATCAGGAGGCAGAGGTTGCAGTGAACCGAGATCGTGCCACTGCACTCTAGCCTGGTGACAGAGTGAGACTCCATCTCAAAAAATAAAAAAAAAGATTACAAATGGATGGATAGATGAATGAATGGATGATGGATGGATGGATGGATGGATGGATGGATGGATGATGGATGGATGGATGGATGGACAAATACATGGTTTGATGCATGGATAATAGGTGGATGATGGATGGGTAGATGATGGATGAATTAAAGAAAGAATGGGTAAGCAGATGGGAAATGGATGAGTGAGTGGATGATGGGCAGATGGATGGACGGATGGATGGATGGATGATGGGTAGATGAGTGAATGGCAGATGGATGGTTGGATAGATGGATAACTGGATGCATGCTTGGATGATGGATGAATGGATGAATGAGTGGATGATGGATGATGGAAGAAAGAATGGATAAGTGAATGGGAAAATGGATGAACTGATGGATGAGTGAGCGGATTCTGCGCGGATGGATGGATGGATGGGTGCAGACTGAAGGGTAGATATTGGATGAATGAGTAGATGATGGATAAATGAGTGGATGATGGAAAGATGGATGGATGGATGGCTGCATGCATGCATGATAGATAGATGGATGGATGGAGGGATGAGTGGATGATGAATGATGAGAGAAGGAATGAATACATGGGTTGGAGAATGGATGGAATGATGGATGAGCAAGTGGATCATGGGCAGATGGACGGATAGTTGGAAGGAGGGAGAGACTCCAAGACCAAGTTCTTAGCCACCTCCCTGACCACCATAATGCTTCCTTGTTTTCTTGCTTTCTCATTGTTTATTGAATCTAACCCCTTCCACCACCCTCCCTGTGCTCTGAAGGTTGACTAAGCAGATGAGCTCAGACCAGAGACTCGTTCTCTGCCCCTGCCCTCACTTGCTCTTCTGGGTTTTGGGATCTGGCCACACTCTCTGGAATCATGGGCCACACTACCCTAACCCTCTCACCCCAAGAGTCCACTCAGGGCTGCTTAGAAACCCCTTCTTTCCCAGCTCCTGTCCTATGAAGCATAGTCCCCAAGTGTTGGGCCAGTGCCTCTCCCACTGAGCCTGCTCCCCACGGGAAACTCTAGATTCAGAGGCAGTGGATGAAGGAGTGGTAGTGAAATTGATTATGCTTTTGAGAGCCAGTGATGGCTGGGCTGCTGCTGGAGATGGCAATCCCTTCCCACCTTCTAGGTTCCAAGAATTTATCTGGGAATATTTGCTTTGGCATTGGCAGAAAGCTGGCAGGATGGGAGCAGTTTAGAAGGCTGCTGGAGGGCAGGGCCAACAGGCAGCTGCTTTCCAAGTGAGTCTTTCTTCTCTTTGCCAGCCTTGAGTTTCCTAGCAATGGAGGTTTCTCGTGCTCTCTCTCCATGTGTTTCTCTACTCTCTGTTCGTTCTCTCTCTCTCTCTCTGTTTCCAGTCATCTTTCCATCTCTCTCCTCTCACACTCTCTTCAGCAAGGTTGTACAAGGTGGCCTAATAGTCTGAGAGGCCTCCAGATGAGGGACAACCTCTGCCCCCAGCATCTTGTGGAGACCATGTGGCTGAAGTGTCCACAAATGGACCTTAATGATTCAGAGATCATAAACATGAATGGATTCAGAGGTCTGTGACTCCCACCCATCCTCTTTATGTGCACTTTTCTGCAGAAAGTTTCACCACATTTACCAAATTATCAGAGGGCTTGTGTAAGAATTCTGGAGTCAGTTTCTAACAGATCCTTGTTGAATTAAATGACTTGAGATAAGCCTCCCCATACCCAACCAAGCCTCAGTTTCCTCTTCCTTAAAATGAATAACTTGGACCACATTAATGACTTTCAGACTATACTCTTCAGAGTCACAGTGTCTTGAGGATCTGTTCAGATGAGAAGGTGGATCTGGAATTAAAGGGCTCAGATTCCCACCTCCGTTTCCACCAAAGGGATTCCAAGTCCATCTGAACCACACACACTGGGCTGCCAAGGCAGGTTTCACCGGCACAAGAGATTCTGAAGGTTTTTTTTTTTTTTTTTTTTTATACTTTAAGTTCTAGAATTCCCGTATGGTCTTCCCTCAGGTTCCCCAAACATTTCACCCCATTTGTACTTTC
>NW_012110919.1:19219490-19250313 GCF_000951035.1 Colobus angolensis palliatus | reverse complement strand
TTTTTTTTTTTTTTTTTTTTAGTGCTGAAATGTTTATTACAGACATCTGAAATTTTCTTGGAAATGCATCATGGATGAAGAGACGTAATAAAGTAAGTACAGTAAAATGTTAGCAGTAGATTTTAGGTTTATGATCGGCCGATCATTGGGATGTTCTTTCAACTTTAAACATTTTCCTAATCAAATATCAGATAAAAAAAAAAAAAACCCTGTAACTATGTCTTCTGCAATTTTTACTCTATCCTTTCAGTTTCCCTCACTTCCCCTGGCCACCCCAGTGTTTCTCTTCTCCTCCTCTGAGGATCCTGATTCACAGAGAAACAACAAGGAGAGAGTGCACATGTCTGGCTTCAGGTCCTTAGGGAATCAAATGTGGCTAGAATGAAGGTAACTGAGGCAATCACCGAAAAACCAGGGTCTTCACCACCCAGACTTTCAGAACCAAGAGACTGTTTCTGACGAGACGTCCATCCCCTGGAACATCAGTCCATATTCAGATCAGATGAGTCTGTGGGCCTAGAGAATGCACCAATTGGTCTTGTTCTGCCTCCTGGGCTCCTCCACCTGCAACAGGAATGCTGCTTTCCATGGCCTAGCCTCATACTCCGGGGATCTCCTGCCTCCTCCATTGAGGTCAACCATGTAATAATGACAGTAACAGCAGTTACTGTTAAACAGTAAGTGGTGTACTCCCTGGGGAACAGCCATGCTAAACTCTAGTGGACCTCAACTAGTTTGTCCTTAGAATAGACCACCCGTCAGATATTATTGTTCTGCTAAATTTACACCACTTACTTGTTATGTGAGCTGAGCAATGTAATTAACCTCTGTGAGCCTCCGTTTCCTTATCTGCAAAATGGGGATAATGAAGATGCCTGCCTCATCGGGTTATTGGAGGATTTTTCTATGTATGCAAAGTACTTGGCCCAAAGCCTAGCTCCTAGAGGAGGAAACTGACTCTTTAGAGAGGTTAAGTGATTTGCTCAGGGCTACACAGTAAACATTATGGCTCAGGTTTTCCTGGCCCTAAAAAAAAGTGCTTTCAGCCAGTATACTATGCTTAAAAACCAGAGCTCTGTGCAGCTGAAAGCATCCAGGGAAAATCTTGCCTTCCTTAATTAGATTAAAAGATTCATCACGAGTATGTAAACCAGCAAGCCATAATCCACTGACGCTGCTGCATTTTAAACAGAATTTCAGAGTAAGTCGTTCAGATGGGATGAAGCAGTTGGTGGTTGCTGGGGGCACACGTGCAGTCAGGAGGAGGAAAGCAAGGGCTGAGGGGTGTTTGTTGCAGGGTATTTTGGAGTAGGCAGGAGACATTGTAAGGCCCCCTTAGAAAGGCTGAGCTCCTTATGGGATATGTGCAGGCTGCATCTCTTAATGATCACTCCAACTTTGAAAGCAAGGAAGAAAGGAAGAATCTCTCAACTCTAAGCTTCCTGAACATGGTTTGGTGTCACGTCACCTGGGAGACTTGACAAAAATGGACATTCTTTGGCCCCATCACAAGACCTGGTATTAGATGTGGGGTCTGAATATCTGTATTTCAAGAGCATTGTAAAATGTTGCTGAGGCAGCAGAAGACCACCACATTGTGTCCTTGAATCTTCAACACACTTCTGAGGGCTTAGGGCTTTTTACACCGACTTTGTTTATAAGGTTATTGAGGCTCAGAGAATTTAAGAAAATTTACTCATGCTCACACAACTAGTATACCAGGATTAACTCTGCTCTAGGAGAAAATGCAAAATTTAGAGATCGCTTAAACAAGACAGTAGTTTATTTCTCTCTCATGGAATCAAAAGCTGGAGTTAAGAAGTTCAGGGACCCAGGCTCCTTTTAGCATGTTACTCTGGTGCCTCAACATGAGGCTTCCTCCTCATGGCTCAAAATGGGTGCTCCAACTCCAGCCATCATGCTCACCTTCCAGCCCACAGGAAAGAAGAAAAGGAAGACGCATCCTGGAAGTATTAGATACAAATGGCTCTTCTTTTTGGTAATACATCATCTCATATTTAAAGAATAGAAGAATATAAACTTGTAAGGCTTTGATGATATGTAGCATTACGTTATTTTTAAAAGATTATCATTAAAACGTTTGTATATTATATATATGAATCCTGACAAGAGCATTTACTCCTGAAAATGGAATAAACACAGCAAAATTTAGACTGATTTGCAAATCGGCAAACAGATTATGGCAGTATTTATCCATGGTGGACAGGACCTCATAGCTCTAGGTATTCGGGGGTGCATGGAGATAGAAATGAACTCACATTTTTTTTGCCCCCTGTCCTTCTGTCATTGGCCGTAACTTACTTATATGGCCACATCCAACTCTAAGGAAACTGGGAAATGTAGTCTTTATTAGCAATTTCAAAATCAGAGATTCTCTTATTACAGAAGACGAGGCTAGAGCCCTATTCTTAACCCTATCCCTAAACTCCCCACCCTAACTAAGAAGACATGCATAATGGAGTATGGAGAACAAGACGATATTAGCAGCCTTTGCCACCAAGAACAGGAATTTAAATGACCAACTACCACATGTTTTTATTTTTCTTACTTAACCTTAACAACACCCAGTGAGGCAAGTACTATTATTATCTGCACATTCAGATGAAGGAACAGACTCAGAGGGGATAAGCTGCTTGCTCAAATCAGTTAGATGATCTAACACGGCAGTTAGATCAAGGATTCAAATGCAGGAAGGTTTAATCCTAAAGCTAGGAGTTATCCTTCCCTATGCCATGCTGTAATGCCAGCAGAAGGCGGGAGGAGAATCCTCTTTAAACAAGGCTTCACTGTGGGGAAGATACCTTCCACTCAGTTCTGAATCCATGCATTTGGAGACAACCATCACAGCTTCCCTATCATCCTGGGCTGGTTCTGTCATGTGCACCAACCCCTGACAGTATTTGGGGAAATGCCAAGATTCCATATGTGTCCCTCATGCTAAGGAGACACACAGGCCTACCTGCTGTCAACGGAGACCCCCACTGGTATTCTCAATCCAAGCACTGCTTCTCATCTGGTATACTTTATAGTGGCTGTCCCTATATTGTTTGCATCACAGGTAACCCCAGGGGCCTAAGAATCAAATGCTTCTTTCTGGATATCAGTATCTTCTGCCCACTTAGAAGGGATGTTTCTTCTCTCAAACAACTCTATTTTCTCCCTTCTGAAAAATGTGTTTGTTTTCTTCTCCTTCTTGTCCTCTTCTTCCTTTTCCTTCTTGGACCCACACAATGAACTGGATGATACATATTCCCAGGGACCATACGATTGTCACTTGCTTCCACAAAAGGCAAAGGCATCACTGTCCAGTGAAGGGGTGGACAAACTTGATCTGTAAAGGCTAGACAGAACATACTTTAGGCTTGTTAGGCTAGTTATGCCAACTCCACTCTGCCTCTAGCAATGAAGCAGCTGTAAACAATATGTAAATAAATGGTTGTGTTCTGATGAAACTTTATTACAAAAACAGAGGAAGTCCTGCCTTCCAGGAGCCCTAGTTCGCTGACAACTAGCCAGGTGGTTGTCGACAAAATCCCAGTTTGCCCATCTTTTAGTGTAGGATGAGGTTTATCTACCTAATCTCCTTGGGCCTCAGTTTTCCCATCTCACAAATGGGGATAAAGATTACCTTATTACGGTAATAAATTCTCTGATCTCAAAACTTGCTCTGACCTCAGGGACTTTGAGTTTGCCTTGCTATCCATCCTAAGCACCCCTCCCTCCCACCCTGGCATGCTGGCTCCACCTCATCATCCTCATCATTTAGTGCCTTAAGCCGCCTTCTCAAAGCTTCCGCACCGTCCCCATCCAAGGTGTTAGAACTCCCTACCTGGCACATGGCAGACACAGAAGCTGACTTGTTTAAAGCTTGGAGGTTGATTCTTTTCCATATGAGGAAAGATATGATTTCTGCAGCTCAGAAACTTCCTGCACTGAGGATGTCACTTTCTCCCCTTTGCCAAAATCCCCAGAGCAGGTCTCTTGTAGGATTTAAAATTCAAGACAAGGAAAATCAACACACCTTTTTCCATCATGTGCTTTTCAACCCTGGACACTTCCTGTCTTAATTTAAGTGTCTACCTGGGCTAGCAGAGAAAAGAAAGTGAAGGAGCCACCTTCAAGGCCCTTCAACCAAGCCAAAAGTGCAGAGTTCCACTGTCTGGTGACCCATCCCCACCCTGCTGATAAGCCTTCCATGAGTCACTTGGAATTTTCCACCTAGATTTATGAAATCCACTTTCCCTGAGACAGGCTAAGCAGTTTATAGAGAAGCAATATCATTAGGTTAATGATTCCCCATAAATTATTACCCACACCGCCTAGTTAATTTCACAAATGGAGCCCTAATAGTGGAAGATCAATTGCTGGCCTTTCTCAATTCCCTGGGACAAGCTTGGCTTAGGTAGGTGGGGCTCCCTAATAAGGGTTTACTCATCAGGTTGAATCCCCACTCCATAATAATCCTCCACTGGGCACTTTGGGATTCCTACTGCAGCCTAGGTATGACCTCCCCATCAGCGATGCCCCAAACAAACATCAGCGCTGGGAATGATTTCTATCTCATTTCATTCTCAGCCGTGATTTTTCATTGCCCTTTGAGGTCTGATTTATTTAGCTGTTTATGAAGTGACCCATTTCGCTTGAAGCAACAGTGATAGGCATTTGATCAAATAGGGCTGCAAATCTCATCTTCCACCATCCAGAATTTTTATTCCATCATTACTTAACAAGATGGAATTAAATTGGGGAGGAAGCAGGCTCTTGCATATGCATTGGCCTCATTTTGTTGGTTTTATGCCCTCTCTTGGTGTTGCATCTTTTCCACATTACCAAGTGTTCCCAGGGAAAAGCAGATCCATTTCTGATACCTGAGGAATTTTATTCTCCACCCTGATTTGCTTGGGTTCAGAAAGCTGAACCAGAAAGCTCTGCCAGAAAGCTGGCAGAGCCATGTAAGGGATGCAGATTTCACGAGCATCAGCCCATCTTTAGCTGAGGTGGGTCCCACAAGGAAACACTCTGGAAGCATTTTCCACAGGCTAGCCACACTGCTAAAAGTCCAACCTCCTTAGAATCAGGTCTGTGTTTTCAATTCGTCTTAGAAGTCTTCCTATTCCTTACCCAAGCAGACATAGTGTGACATAGAATGAACAATGTTAGCATCATCATTCATATCAAAATTATCAGAAATTAATTATCAAAAATTCTTGCAGGTGCCAAGTACTACCCTAAGTGTCTTTACATCTGTGTCCCCATTCTACAGATGAGAAAATTGAGTAAGAAACAGAACTAGAATTCAATTCTCATTTATTCATCACCACAGTTAGGTTCTTAACAATTGCATGATTCTGCCTCACAAGGAAATACTTTCTCTCCAAAAAGCGAGGGGAAGTAATTAATATCTACCATATAACTGGTAGGTACTGGATACCTTTCCACATTATCATATTTAATTCTTAAATTCCCCCTGTGACATATACATTTATTTGCCCATTTTACAGGCAGGACAGCTAAGACTTAAAAATATTAAGATAACCTGACTCTAAATCCAAGACAGTAATGATCTCCATCCAAACCAGGGATCTTCAGAGAAAAAGTATCAAGACAGCAGATTCTACAGCAAGGTATCTCAGGGTACAAAGTCCCGAGCTGGCGCGCAGGGCATTCACCAATTATTTATGCAAAACATAGTGTGCACGTGTACATGGGAATGTTTTCTAAGGAATGGTCCACAGCTCTGAACACACACTTGAAGGGGTTTTAAACCCAAAATACATTAAAAAACACTTGTCTAGAAGATGAGAAACTGCATCTTATAAATATTTGTTGACTTCAAGGAAGCAATCAGTGATCAACACAGATTTTCAGTACCTACTCTGCATGGGGTGCTGTGAAAAAACCGAAAAGATAAATATCCATCCAAGTCTTCAAAGAGACAAATATTAGGAGGAACAAAGTCAGCTCTTGCCATTTCCTGTTTAAAATTTTTCACTGGCTTTCTATCCTACTGAAAATAAAACCCAGAATTTTCACTGTGGCCTACAAGCAAGGCTTACCAGAAGCCTCCTCCACCCCGCTCAGCTCTTCACCTAGCTGGTTTCTTCTCATCCTTCAAGACTCAGAATGAAGACTGCTTCATAAAAACCCTCTTTGAACTCACATGACTCTAGCAAATGTTGGGTTCCCTCTAAGCAATGATTACAATCTGTGATCATTTTATCTATGTGTTTACTTACGCATTGTCTGTCTCCCCAGCTAGAATATAAGCTCATAAGGGTAGAGGCTTGCCCATCCTGTTTACCAGCCCCCAAGGGCCTGGCAGGGGGCTTGGCACAGAGTCAGTGATCAACAATGTCACATGGATGCATGGGGAAATTACTCGCCTTCTCTAAGTCTCGGTTTTCTCATCCGTAAAGTGAAGACTCAGGCTATGGGTGATTTCCAAATTATATGCCCCAGGAACCAAGTGGCCTCTCAAAGCACCTTAAGACCCCACAGACAGAAAGAGATACAAATAGTAATGTCCGTAGTCTCCTAGCCTCACCCCATCCTCGTATTTTAAGTATTGCCACTTGCAATAAGATCTCGTTTGTAAGAAAAAGAACCCTTCAGTTTAAAGGCAAAGTCTTGAATTGCTGGACTCTGAGAAACTTGCTAGCTCTAAAATCTATAACCTGTAGTCAACAACCACAATTAGTGGTAGAGAAGAGAAGAAACTTCAGTAGTATAGAAAAGGGAAGAGATGCCATCCAGCTAGGCTAGTCCTGGAAGACCTGAAAGAGGAAGGACTTGAACATGATCTTGAAAAATAAGTCAGGAAAACAGGAACAGGAGGCATGGCGTTCTGAACGATGGCAGTGAACAGTGCCTAGATGGGGCATTGAAAGAGCAAGAATAGTTCTAAGACAATGGTCTCCAAAGGATAGTCCCTGGATCAGTAGCATCAGCATCACCTGGAACTTGTTAGAAATGCAAGCTCTCAGGCACAATCTCAGACCTACTAAATCGGAAACTCTGGGAGTGGGGCCCAGGAATCTGTGTTTCAACAAGCCCTCCAGACATTTCTACACATGCTCAAGTTCTAAGGTTATAAGGGGAAAAAGGGTGGGATGTCTGCCGAAATCCAACTAGAAGGCAATCAGGACAGAATCCTGGGGCATAACTAATTTCTTCTTAGCATTTCACAGCCCTGGCTGCACATTAGAATTACCTGGAGAGCTTTTCAAATTCCTAATGTCCAGGCCACATGCCAGACCAATGAAACAAAAGCTCTGGGGATGGGACCAATTAATTCATATTTTTTTAAAACCTCCCCTTGTGATTGTGCTATATAGGCATGGAGGAGAAGCAGGTGTCTCTATTTCATAGAGACTGTGTGGCAAGAGTAGCAAGGAAGCAATACACCTGGAAATTTTGCTTGATAATTTAGCCTTTTGAGGTTCACCCAGTTGCTGCAGAGAGGTGATAGTGATACTGTTCAGGAAGGATAATCAACATGATACAAAAAAGAAAATGCAGTAATAGAATGAATGCATCGTACAGGTACCTCATAAGTAGTTCTGTGCAAGAGAGAGAGGGAGAGTCAGAGAGAAAGGAGGAGAGAAGAAGAGAGGAGAGAGGTGATTGTCTATGTTTTCTCTTGTTGGTAGCAACAAAGTGCATTGGGTCAGTAGAATTAGATGAAAGAGTCTAATGATAAAGAAGCAGATACTGAGCACTAAGGACATCTCAAAAGAAAGGAGATTGCAGAGTGGAGTTTGGAAGGATGTTTTGCAAAAGAAAAGGAAAAAATCATACCAAGTGTCACAGTGGTCAGGACTCTGAGATCTGGACTTGGACTTTCTGAGTTCAAACCCCTTCTCTGCCATTTCATTTGTGACCTCAGTCACATTGCTCAACATCTCTTAACTAGTTTCTTCATTTGTGAAATGGGAATAACAACAATTGTTATCTCGCAGATTTTGTGTGATGAATAAATAGGTTAATCTATGCAATGTACTTACAGCAGTGCTTGGTGCTCAGCAATGAATAGTTATATTAATTGTTGTTTTTGATTCTAGGTTGTGGTTCTAAAGGTATACACTGAACCAGGAACTCAGGCATGAATTCTTGACATGGGACATTCTTCTTTTCTTCCCCCAGTAACATGGCTGTGACTCTTGCAAGGAAGCCATGTACACATTAATTCATGTAGTTGCAAGTGTCCTACCTGTGTTGAATTGTTAGCAATTGCTGTGATTGTTGCTTCAACTGCTCTTCTGCCTCTGGCCATCATCAAAGAGTGTCAAGTCACCCCTAAAGGTATAGGAAGAGCTCAGAGACTTCCAGCCAATATAGTAGGTGATCTGACATGAGGAGCCCTTTCATACTCTGAACACATAGGAATACTGGATAAAATGTAGCATCAAAAGCTTCAAATACATAGCTTGGATCAAAAATAAAAGAAAAGAGAAGCCCAGTTGTCATAAAGGAAGAGAAAACTAAATGAGCCAAATGGTCCATGAGATATCAGAACTTTATACCCATAGAGAGTCATAATACCAATGCCTGGAGAGCAGAGTCGCATCCATATGAAGGGATCTATAAAGATCAAAGCAGGAACCATAAAGGGCTTTCCATCCATGAAAGTGGCACTAGAAAGCTCTACCTACTGGCTTAGGCTCAAGGCATACAAGTGGGTTGATCACCTCAGACTGAAGTTGGTTAAAGATCCCCTGAGAGAAATGGAAACATCAAGCCTGTACCATGAGCTTCCCCCATCTTGAGCCCCTGGGAATCCCAAAGAAAAAAATCCCACTAAAGATGAGTTCACAGTTAAAAATTATAGAACACATTAAGAAATCAAGCCCCCCTAGCCCCGCATGAGAGTCAAAAGATGCAACTAATGAAGGAATTAAAACCATGGGAAACATGCATGCAATCTACTTAAAAATCTCTTTGAGTTTGAGTATGTAGTCAATAAAATAAAAGAAATAAAATAGAGTCAACTGTGGCTATTGAGCATTAATCACAAAACCTACAAAGCCTGCCCAAAGGAGATTTATGTGTTGAACGTTAGATTGTCACCTGTTCAGTTTCTGCCTACCAGTTTTAAGAATGTGGTGAACAGGAGTGAGAAGAGAACACTCTTAAATGTATGTAGGCTGGTACAATCTTTCTAGAAAAGGCAAGTTACCAATATAGAGGAAGCCTTAAGTATACACTTTGGAGAAGCCCACTTTTAGGGATTTATTCTAAAGAAAAAGCAATAGATACAGGGAAAGATTCGCTACAAGGACATTTTTTTCAGTGCTAAAAAACTGGAAACCTCCAAACATCCAGCAGCAGGGAATTTGTCAAATAAATGAAGATACATCCAGATGTTGGGATTCTAGGCAGGCATTAAAGTGGATGCCGTAAAAGAATGCTTAACGGCATGGAAAGATGCCCATGACATTATAAGTTAAAAAAAAGCAGGCTATGGAACTGCATGAGCAAGACAATTCCATTTTTATAAATATAGGAAATACTATGGTTTAATACTTAATTGCAGCAATTCAATTATGAGAAATGAATATAATGCTGGAAACAAATGTTACAAACAGGATTATCTTTGAATGATAATGCATTATGTCATTGATGGAAAGGCACCAATGGCCCAGTTGAAAAATGAAAATTGTCTTTAATAGAAAAAGATATGGAAATTTTTAGACCATTATATGATGCAGAAAATAACATTGTAAGTGATTATGATAGGTGCACAGATCAATATCTACATTATATATTCTGGCACGCAGATCAATGTCTACATTACATATATGGCTTGAAGGCAACCAGGGAAGGCTTCTCAGAGGAGGTGACATCTAAGCTGGATTGTGAATGCTGAGAAGTTTACCAGTTAGGCAATGTGGAGAAAGCAATCCAGAGAAAGGCAGAATGAATTAATGAATAAAGAATTGATGAATTGCCCCAGCACTTTAGGAGGCTGAGGCAGGAGGATGACTTGAGTCCAGGAGTTTGAGACCAGCCTGGGCAGCATAGTGAGACCTCCTCTCTACAAAAAGCAAAACAAAACAAAACAAAAAACCAGGTGTGGTAGCTCACACCTAGCTGCTCAGGAGGCTGAGGTGGGAGGATTGCCTGAGCCTAGGAGTTTGAGGCTGCAGTGATTGTGTTCCTGGACCAAACTGAGGGTCAGGCTGATATTTCTTGTGGACCAATAACAAGATGCAGATGAACTGAGGAGGAAGAGAGTTTTCATTTCTGTAACTTCTCTACAGGGAGAAGGCCTGAAAAATATCACCAAACCAACTCAAAGTTACAAAGTTTTTCAGAACTTATATACCTTCTGAGCTATATGTCTACGTGTAAGTGTGCATTTACCTAAAGACATAAGTGATTCACTTCTTTTAATCTATAACTAAGATCTAAGTCCTGAAGACCTTCCTCTGGAACCTTAGTAAATTTACTTAATCTAAATGGGTCCAGGTGCTGGGATGATTACCCTTATCTTATCTCCTGCTAAATCATGGAGGTTTGGGAAGTTCCTTCAGATCCCCAGTAAACTTGTTTGTGGAGGCCTAGGGAGTTTCTTCAGACACCCAATAAAACTTGTTTAATCCTAAACGGGTCCTGTTAAGAATTCCTTCCTTATCTTGCCATGCTTCAAGGCCCAGGAAAGGCCTGGGCAAAACTCTTGGTGGACTTGCGTTACTTTCCAGCCTTTATATAAGGACACTGGCTCTTTCAGCTTTTAATATTTAACTTCACCGCTCAGTCAGTGCTAAAATAGTTGTTATGGAGACCTGCGTTAGTGAGACCTGGCCTGCCACAATTGTACCACTGCACTCCAGCCTGGGTAACAGCAAGACCTTGTCTCAAAAAATAATAATAATAATTGATGGATCGAGTGAATGAAGACAACATGAGAAGATTCTTCGTGAAGAAACATGCCCAATGAGAGAGGATAGTGTCATCTTTGTGAGGTCCTAATGAGTAAGCCCTTGGAGAATGTCAGGAGGGGACTGTGGGTCATAGTACCTGTGATGACATACACTACTGACTGTGTAACTTCAGAGTAATCGCAGGGAAAGAGCATGAAGTGCATTTTTAGGCATGGGAAGACACCTTCAGCAGAAGTAATAAATCTGAAAATTCTTCCAGACACACACCTTCACGTGTGTGAAGCATTTTAGGAACAGCCAGAATCACGTACAATGGGGGAGTGCATCCTAACATGGTGGAACATGGGACCTGCCTTTTCTCCTGTCTGGGATCAGGCCAGAGTTAACGCTTTGGTGGCCAGTTCTCTTTCTGAATATGGAGGAGAACTGAGAGGTTTAATAAAAGTATATGGGAAGAGATGGAGGAAGGAGATGGCCAGTCCCAATGGAAAGGTTTCCACTGTGAGGCTTTCCCGGAAATCCGGAAATGTATGGCCACAGTGAACTGACTGGGAAGCTTTCTGGCCTGCAAGATTCTGTTAGATTGTGTGTGTGTAAAAATGATAATCAACTGTATTCAATAATTAAAATACAGGCTCACCTGAAGGCAGAGAGGTGAATTGTTTGACCTCTTAAGACCTTCCTTCAGCCTTATTTTGCAGGATATAGCATGGCTAAGGGAATGTGATATAGTAAAAATATATATCTGCCTTATTCCCAGTTCCTGGCATAGTATTTCAAAATACCCTGGAATTTCCTGAGTGATAGAAGTATCTTTTGTTATTCATAATGGGCATCTTTTGACCATACCAGAATTTAGGCTAATGAGACAACTTATGGGAGGGGTGGGGATCTAGGTAGCTCAGGATAGGGGCTGGTTGCTGGAGGAACCAAACACATAATTAGAGGATTGAACTTTTCAGCCCCACACCCCATCTCTGGAGAGGAGAGAGGGGATGGGATGGGAATTTAATTCAATCACATAGTTAACGATTTAATCAATCGTGCCTACATATTGAAACCTCCAAAACAAGTCTTGGACACCAAGGCTTGGGGGCACTTCTAGGTGGATGAACACATTGATGTGCTGGAAGAGTGCCACACCCTGGTTCCATGGGAGATGGTATGGGATCTCTGTGCTCCTTCCCCCTGCGTTGACTCCCAGATCTTGACCCGTGCATCTCTTCCATGTGGGTATTTCTGAGTTGCCTTCTTTAATAAAACTGCTATTGTTAAATATAATCCCTTTAGTGAGTTCTGTGAGTCATTCTTGTGAATTACTGAAACTGAAAGGGGGTCATAGGAACCCCCAAATTGGTGACTGGCTGAGCAGAAGTGTAGGCAGCCTGGGGACACCTGGGATTTCCTGTTACTGCCTGAAGTGAGGATAGTCTTGTGAGACTGAGTATCTTAACCTATGGGACCTGTGCTAACTCCAGGTAGTTAGTGTCAGAATTGAATTGAATTGTAGGTCACCCAGCTGGTGCTGGAACATAGGGAATGATGATGACAACTGATGTTTACTGTGCACTTACTATGTGCTATGTGCATACAAATCTTTCATGTGCATTTTCTCAGATAAGAACTCAGACCCCAGCCTGCTCCCCAGGGTTGATGGTTACAGGTCTTCTCTTTACAGCAGGGATAGATCCCTCTATGTTTATAGGTTTGAATCAGGTTATACACTGCTCAGGATGATTTCAACTGGCAAGGGATTCTACAACTTGTGTTTCTGGTTTTCGTCTCTACCTGCAGCCCTTCAAGCAAGCAGTTACAGATCTGTAAACACTCCAGGGATGCTATTTAAAGACAGTCCTTTGTAAATCAAGGAGCGCTTCTGAAACACAAATGGATGTAATCACCTCCTAATTTGCCTGGTTTGTGGGCTTGGAGTTGCTTGCTTGCTTTATTTAGACTGTTTTGGATCCTGTTGTGGGCTGAGAATCAACAGCATCAGCTATAAGTGTGTAGGCACTGGCTGTATTATGTTTTGTTCTGTGCAATACTAAGTGTGATGCCAAATGTATGATTTTTTTTTTTTTGCAATACCATAAATTACATATCCAAGTGAACATTGTCTTTCAAAGTTCTCATCTTGAGAAGGTACTTTCCCTGCACCCCCACCCAACTCTGCTTTGAGTAGCCAGAGCACCCCTGCAGCACCCCTCTTCTCAGTTCTTTTCCTGAGCTTCTGAGGGTTCTTCCAGCACAGGGACTGTGCTGGTTTGACTTTGTATTCTTACCCATAGCATGTGATTGGATCCTACTCACTCTCACTCTCCCCTGCAGGATCTCCCCATTTCAGTCAACGGGCAAAAATGCAACCAAAAAGAGAGTTGCAGGTGTCAGAGGCATTTGAACCAGAGCAACTCCATCTTGAATAGGGGCTGGGTAAAATAAGACAGATCTGCTGGGCTGCATTCCCAGGAGGTTAAGGCATTCTTAGTCACACGATGAGATAGGAGATCAGCACAAGATACAGTGCATAAAGAACTTGCTGATAAAACAGTTTGCAGTAAAGAAGCCAGCCAAAATCCATCAGAACCAAGAGAGTAACGAGAATGACCTCTGGTCGTCCTCACTGCTACACTCCCACTAGTGCCATGAGAGTTTACAAATGCCATGGCAACATCAGGCATGGTCTATAAAGGGGAAGCATGAGAAATCCATCCATTGTTTAGCATATCATCAAGAAATAACCATCAAAATGGGCAACCAGTAGTCCTTGGGGTTGCTCTGCCTATGAAGTAGCCATTCTTTATTCCTTTGCTTCTGTAATAAACTTGTTTTCACTTTATGGATTCACCTCAAATTCTTTCTTGCACGAGATCCAAGAACCCCCTCTTAGGGTCTGGATTGGGAGCCCTTTCTGGTAACATTCAGGTGCAAGGTGATAGGGAGTTGGAATAGGGTATTGGCCATGGTGATTGAAGAGGCAGACCAAAGTGTCACCCACTCATTGGATGTATGAGATGTGGCGGTGAAGGAGAAAGAGATCCCTCTTACAATCTCTTACTAAAATGCTTAGTGACCCTTCAGAGCCCTTGTCATGCTTTGTGATCAC
Source organism: Colobus angolensis palliatus (assembly GCF_000951035.1). Lineage (NCBI taxonomy): Eukaryota > Metazoa > Chordata > Mammalia > Primates > Cercopithecidae > Colobus > Colobus angolensis. The sequence goes on along the minus strand of NW_012110919.1, from coordinate 19,236,306 downwards.
AGTCATTTGTGATTGTTTTTCCATTGCCTGCGTCTTAGACTATGAATTCCAGGTGGGCAGTGGGTAGCAGCTGGCATACATAAATGACAATTTATGGAATGAATAAATGACTAAACAAATGAATGAATATGTTCTCTCCTGACAGAAGCCCACCCAAGCCAAATGCTTGCTGCATCCAGCAGTTGGGCTCCCTAATTTGGTTTCAAGCTTGAAAGGTGGAAGTTCTCACAGGGTCCCTCAGCCCCCATCATAAGGAGTCCAAGTGCAGAACACAACTGTTCAGATTCACAGAAGACATCACGATCACATCCCGATTTGGGGCCAAACTGAGACTGAGCAATCATCTTAGCCCAGGAGTCTTACAATTCTGGAGCCCAGGGACACTTTTGAGACTCTGACAGAAGCTACATGGCCTCTCTTCTTCCCCAAGTGCACATATGAACATAATTTTGCCCAATAATGCAGAGATTTCTTTGACCACACATGGACCAGCCCCAGAGTTCTGGGTTAAGAATCTAATCCAAGATTCTGGTTTTAAAAATGAGCCCAGAGGGCCAGGCGTGGTGCCTCACATCTGTAATCCTAGCACTTTGGGAAGCTGAGGCAGTGGATCATTTGAGGTCAGGAGTTCAAGACCAGCCTGGCTAACATAGTGAAACCTCATCTCTACTAAAAATACAAAAATTAGCCGGGTGTGGTAGCACACACCTGTAATCCCAGCTACTCTGGAGGCTGAGGAAGGAGAATCACTTGAACCTGGGAGACAGTGGTTTCAGTGAGCCGAGATCACACCATTGCACTCCACCCTGCCTGAGCAACACAGAGAGACTCTGTCTCAAAAAAAAAAAAAAAAGCCCAGAGAAGGGAAGTGACTTGCCCAAAATTAGATAGATGAAACAAAAAGAAAAGAATCCCTTATTTGAAATGGGAGTGGTCAGGTCTTTCTCATTTTCTCAGACCCCTCACTTTCTCTGGGCAGAGACAACCAGCATATTCATCCAGAGCTGAACTTTTCCATTTAAAATTCTTTATTTAGCATATAAATGCATCTTCAGAAGTTTCTTTTGGACCAAAACCTCCCCAGGCAAGATTTGGAGCTTTAAGGAGAGAAGAGCCGCACACTGATGTGTATGTGTTGGGCTGTTGTTAGTTGGGGGAAGTATTTTTCATTTTTATTCTCTTTTTAGACTGTTTTCCCAAGTGTTTTCTGGCTCAGAGTGGACCAGAGCTCAGTTCTGCTCCATAGGATTAGTTAACAATCTTTGACAGTGCTGCATTCTCAGTGGAAGTCAGGCTCCCTGCAAAACACTGAATTATTCACACCAAACAGGTCACATGTGCTGAAGTAGTAAGTAGAATTTTGTGTGTCAAAGAAAGACTCATTAAATTGAGTGCTTCAGTACAGCAAACACCACTGGGATTTAATTTATTGCTGCTGCTTGACATCTGCTTCCCCAAAGTGAAGGGGACTGCCTCTGCCCACGTGGGCACAGAGAGTGAGCCCATTTCTGGCTGTGACTAGAACACTTGTCTCATGAGGGTCAGTCCCAAGCTCTGTCTTTCACCCATGATATCGGTGTTTGGATCATAGAACCTGCTATACTCAAAGCCCTATGGGGTAGAGATAAGACTGGTCATTTTTTGGATGAGGTGGGCGCTCTTATCCTAGCATCAAATAATGCTGTCTTTATAAGAAGTCATTTGGTTGCAATAAATGAACATTTTATTATATTAACCCAAGCAAAAGGAGTTGATAGGTGGATAAAGGTGGATCTCATCAGAAGTCATCAGAAGACTATGTTCTCTAGCCTTCCCTCTCTCTCTCTCTGTAGACGTGTGACAGAAGGAATGAATACATGAACAAACGGATGTAATACATGAATAAATAGGAATCCAAGTGCATGAACTATGGTAGGTGGCCACACAACTTCTGCTTAAATATACCCCCTGACAACCTGGATATAGCCTAACCTGAGTTTCTGCAGGAGGTGCAAACACATGTTGCTGTCCATGGTCCTAAATAATCACTGAGCACAGTGTTTGTTTGTTTGTTTGTTTGTTTGTTTTCTCCTAGCACTGCCTCAGCACATCCCAACTGAGCATCAGGTGGCCTAGAGAGACGGAGGTAAAATTGCTGAGCTGGAAGTCTTGGCTAATGCTAGCATCTGCATATTCAGTTCTAAGCAGTTCCAAGCCCTTCTTAGTTAGAGTCTGCAATAAGTGCCTTGAGTAGGCCCAGGGGATCAAGCAACCCAATTAACCTGCGTTCACCCCAGTGTAATGTGCCAGTTTTTATGAATGTGCGTGTGCATGCACTCAGCACCCAGGTATCCAGAGGGTAGCCTGCTGTTCACATCAGCATGTCTTCAGGCAGAATGCTCCCACTTTCTTTGGCCCCCACATCTCATCTTGCAGAAATAAATGGAGACTTGCAATCCAGTGTGTAGTTCATCCTTCTTAAAATCTTGCAGCTGTCACCAGAATTCTGTGGCCCTGTCAGCTCCTCAATTGGGTCTAAGAAGGGAGTGTTCAGGTGCACTATTGTTGTTCTAGATATAGATTTTGAATGTTGGAACATCCAGGATTAATCCTTGCTTTCCCCTCCCTCCCAATCAGCTGGAGCTACAGTGACTACTTTGAGGGCATCTCCCCTTAACTATCATCCCTTCCTCTGAGAGCTGCATTTGTGTTATACTATTATCCTGCATCATAGCCCTCCCCTCTGCCACTGGTGATTGGGCCAGGCACTTATGCCTAATGGCCAATCAAACTATCTTTCTCAGAAATCTGGGATTAAGACTGAGAGGTGCTGATTAGTCTGTGGGTCAATCAAACCACCTTTCCCAGAAATTTGGAATTAGGATTGAGAGGTGCTGGTTAGTCAGTGCTATCTGTTGGTAATGGTATAAGCAGGGTAGCTAGGGAGAAAAAAAGAGTGCCTTCCTCAGACCAGTTTTCAGACAGATTGAGAGAGAAAAGAAGAAAATAAAGAACAGAGTTGGGACCCAGGGAACATGTGACAGAGTTATTGCTAGACAAACAGAGAGGTTTCCCTTAGACCTGGGATAGCAGGACCCCTTCCCAGGCCCCACATATCAGCAGAATTAACACTTTGGAGATATTTCTTCTCCTTCTGGAAACTTTCTAAGTCCTGTCTCTAGAGCCTGAAACTTGCTGGGTCTGTCAATGCCATCCAGGCAGGGTACCCCAAACTCAGACCAAGTGTATGAACTCCAGTCTCTGCTCCTACCCCGCATGAGTCTCTCTGAACCTTTTCTCTATGTACTGTGTCAACCAGATGCTCCAAAGATTAAAGTTGCTCTGGGTCCTGTGGCCTAGTAAGCTGATAGTCTCTGCTAGCCCCAGTGTGGTATTTCCTTAATGGCACTGGGTGCAATTGGTCCACAGAATGGTGCCAACATGCTGCTTTAGGCTGATGCACATTGTTTACAGAGACAGGAGATCCACACTTCCAGTCCTTCTGGAAGCTCTATAAGGAATGCAGTACCTCTCTGTAAAATCTTGCCGTTTATTTCAGCCAGTCCAAAGGAATTGTTCTCTACAGTTCTGCAGCCAAATATTGTGTTGAGTAAGAGAGCAGCTTCCATAAGTCCCTCCCCACTTAGAGCTTCCACCACTGCATCTAAGAAAGGGGATCATACTCCTGATATCTCCTTCACAGATCTGGTTAGTGGGTTTAATGAGCTCATTTCTTCATGTCTTTATTCATTTATCAAATACTGAGTACCTCCTGCATGCCAGACACCAAAGATACAATCGTGGCTAGGCATGGCCCAAGCTGCTGCTTTCATTTAAACTTTACGCCTAGCAGGAGGAGACAGATAAGACCACACAAATATATATAAGTGTTATGAAGAAAAATCAGGCAGAATTGATAATTTCTGGGAATGTGATGTGTGTTATTTCCTATAGGGTGCTTGGGACAGGCTTTTCTGATAAGATAGCATTTGAGCGAAGACCTGAAGGAGATGAGGAAATGAGCCATGTGGACATCTAGGGGAGGATAATCTTTGCAGGGGAAGTAGCAAGGGCAAATGCCCTGGGGCAGGGGCACATTTGGCATAATAGAGGAACAGCACAAAGGTCCATGTGGCTGGAACAAAGTGAAAGAAGAAGGGCATGATCAGAGGTGTGATCAGGATGCGAGGTGAAGAGCTGATCCTCTAGGACCTCGAGGGCCACCATAAGGACTTTGATTTTTCCTCTGAGTGAGATGGAAAGCATGGGAGGTTTTTGAGCAGAGAAAGGATGTTGTTTTCACAAGATCATTCTGGCTGCTGGGGTTAGATAAGACTGAAAGGGGGTGAGGTGGAGGTTGGAATATGGACAGAAGCAAAGAGGTCAAACAAGACATGATGGTGGCTTGGATCAGGGCAGTATCAGTGGAGATGATGAGAAGTTCTGAGATTCTGGAAATATTGCTTTCGATGGCAAAAATTTCAATTACTTTTGCACCAGCCTAATATTTTGAAGGTAGGGCTTGTAGGGTTTTCTAACGTGCATTGTGAGAACTGCGCACATAAAGCACACACCTACCACTGTGCTTGGCTAAGGGGTGGAGGTCTGGTGTGTTCGATCAAGGGTCCCCCACAGTCTCTGCTGAGGGAAATGTTTCATCTCCTCTTGCACATGGGCTATGGCACTAAGACATGAGCCTTGACCTCCACTCTACCCCTAAGATTAGAAAAGATAATAGATGCCATCCCTACAGCAGCAGATAGTAAAATAAACTGATGGTCCTTCTCCTAGTACTCCTCACTAGGTACCATATTTTATCCTACTGTCCCCATGAGTTAGAAAATATGACCATTTTTATGGCATCCACTGATCTGTGTTCCCAATTATTGCATGCAATCTTTTATTCATATAATAAACATTTATTGAGCTGCTATGTGGACCAGGCACAGATAATACACAGATTCCTTACATAGAGACCCTTCACCAAAGAAGTTCATGGTCTGGTGAAGGAGACAGAAACTTATCAAAAACAAATAATTATAGGAAAGTGACGTCAGCAAGATGGACAACTAGAAGCCCCTAGTACTCATTCCTGTCACAAAGACACAGCCAGAAAAATAGATAAACAACTATATTTTAATGAAAATAACTGAGGGAGATTGCTACAGTGCATCAGAGGAGTAACAGAAACCCTGGTGAGTACAAAAACTTGAGATGGCCACATAAAAAAGGGACAAATTCTAGGCCTCCACCACCCCATTCCCCAACCAGGATTACCTGGGAACCAGAAAGAACTTCTCCCTGCAGTGAGGAGGTAAGCAAGAGGATCCCAGTCACTCCTATCAAGACCTTCGACACTACAGACCTTACCACTGAGGTTCCCTGTGGTCCTCACAGGCACTAAGACTGGCTGAGGAAAGTATCTGAAGTCCGCAAGACTGGCTGAGTCAGCAATGTGCCCCACTCCCTGTAGCCCATGTGGCTACTGCACTATGCCATCTTGGAGTTGTAACCATGGCTAGAGTGTATCTTGTTCTAGGGGTGAGTAGTCATGGTTCCCATTCATCCTTGAGGCCAAGCCATTGCCAAAACACCACAGCCCAGTGGCATATCCCCAAGCCAAGTTGCAAGCAGCTGCTACACTTTTCCTCAGGGGGCCAAGAGGAGGTAGAGCCACCCCACTTACTCTTTCTTTAACTCCCTTGAGCCAGAGATGAAGGAGCACCCTGCCTCCCGAGAAAACAGTACCCTGGCCATTCAGAGTAGTCATGCCTCCTTGGTGCCTAAGTTGAAGCAGCACCTTTTATCCGAGGAAATGCTGCCTTGGCAACCCAGAGTGGTTATGCACCCCAGTACCTAAGTCGAAGCAGTGCCATGAATCTCAAGGAAATGGTGCCTGAGACCTCAGCTGAAGTGGGATATCACCCCCTTGGGGGAATTGGTGCCCTGGCTGAGCTGAGAAACTGCACATCCCAGGGCTTGGCTGATGTAGTACCCTGCATCCCAGGGAAACAGAATAGTGGCTGATCTGAGACACTCCACCCACTAGGCCAAGCAGCTCTAATACCCTGCTTCCCTGGAGGTGGACTTTCTTCCTAAAGTTGGAGCTACTGATTCAGCTGAGGAGTAGAGGAATCACTATGTAGTTCCCTGTCCCTGCTAGGATACAAACAGCTGTTTCCACCGTTCAAGGGTACTTGTTGCCATGGTACCTGGCCTCAAAGAGTCTGGGATACTTTCCAGCTTTGCTATCTAAGGGTATAAAGTTACTACTATGTGGTGCTTCATCTCCTGGGACTTGAGTTGCCACTAAGCTCTATTGTCTCCAGTTCCTAAAGTGCAACCATGCTCTGCTCCTTGAGCCCAAAGCTCCAGAGCACCCCTCCTTCACTGGTGCCAAGCAAGTGCTGAGCTCTTCCTCCCAGAGGTATAACCACAGCTACAACTAAGTTCCCTGGGACCAAAATGCTAGGAGATGCCTCAGAGTCACAGATCCTGGCTTTGTGGGCAAACTACATCCAATCCTGCCACCAGGGATGCCACCTTGAACCCCAAGACCGAGGTGCCACAATAGATTCATAAGACCCTGAGCCTAACCCCGCTGCCCCCACCAGTCCCCACCACCGACAGCTGCTCCAAACATGTGCACCCAGAACCCAGTCCTTCTGTAGTAGTTTGTAGATTGTATCAAATCTGACACCAAGAGGGATTCCCTCATTTTAAAGTCTCCTGCTGAGATACCCACAGTTATTGCTGACATTGAACACAGGTGAAGAAGTTACACACCACTGCACCTATTTGGAAACAGACACACCACACCCTTCCCAACTAACATACTAAAACCCAACTGCAAGTGAAAGACTTTCTCTATGGAAAGTCTACAAGAGGCAATTGTTTTACCGGATGCATAGACATTAGTGCAGGAACACAAGAAACATGAAATAAAAAGGAAATATGACACCAGTAAAAGAACATAATAATTCTCTAGTAACAGAACCCAATGAAAAAGTAATCAACAATTTGCCAAAAAAAAAAAATAATAATTCAAAATAATGATCTTAAGGAAACTCAGTGAGAAAAAATACAGATAGACAATTTAAGAAAACCAGGAAAACAATTCATGATGTGAGTAAGAAATACAAAAACTAGACAGAAATAATAAATAAAAGAATCAAACAGAAATCCTACAGCTGAAGAATTAAATGAATGAAATAAAAAATACAATGGGGAGGTTCAACAGCAGACTTGATCAAGCAGAAGAAAGAACTTCTGAACTTGAAGATAGGCAATTTAAAATTGCCCAGTCAGAGAAAAAAAGACAGAAAAATGATTTTTTTTAAGTGAAGAAAGCTTGCAAGACTTATGACACACCATTAAGCAAACAAATTTTTGTATTGCAAAAATTCTGGAAAAATAAGAGAAGGGAAAAATGCATTTAATGAAATAATAGCTGAAAACTTCCCAAGTCTGGGGAGAGACATGGACATCTAGATCCAAGAAGCCCAAAAATCCCCAAACAGAATCAACCAAAAGTCCACCTCAAGGAACACTAGAGTCAAAATGTCAAAAATCAAAGACAAAAACAGCAAAGAAAAGCATCAAGTCACATATAAGAGAATTTCCATTAGACTAACAACAGATTTTCTCTGCAAACCTTACAGGCAAAGAGAGAATGGTATGATATATTCAAAGCACTAAAAGAAAAAAATAAGCAAGAGAAGAATACTACAGTCAGCAAGGCTATTCTTTAGAAATGAGAGAAAAATAAAGTCTTTCCCAGACAAGGTAAAACTGAGGAAACTCATCACCACTAGACTGGACTACAAGAAATGCTCAAGGGAATCCTACATCTGGAAGCAAAAAGATGATAATTGCTATTATGAAAACATGCAAAAGTATAAAACTCACTGGTACAACAAATACACAAAGGAGAAAGAGAAAAGAATCAAACCTCATCACTACTGAAAACCACAGAACAGCAATGATAAACATTAAGAGGAGAAGAAAGGAAGAAAAGATTTAAAAAATAACCAGAATATAATTAATAAAATGATAGAAATAAGTGCTTACATATTATTAATAACCTTAAATGTAAACAGATTACATTCCTCACTGAAAAGATATGGACTGGCTGAATGGGTTAAAAACAAAAACAAAAGCAAGACCCAACTATATACTACTTACAACAAACTCACTTCACCTTTAAAGACACATATATTCTGAAAGTGAAGCAAGGAAAAAGATATTGCACTCAAACAAAACTCAAAAGTGAGAAGGAATAACTATACTCATATCAGATAAAAACAGACTTTGAGTCAAAAACTGTAAAAACAGGCACAAAGCATCATTATATAATGATAAAGTGGTCAATTCAGCAAGATATAACAATTGTGAATATATATGCACTCAATACTGTAGCACTCAGATACATAAAGCAAATAGTATTAGATCTAAAGAGGTAGATATACTCCAATACAATAATAGTTAGGGACTTCAACACCCCATTGTCAGCTTTGGAAATGTCATCTAGATAGAAAATCAACAGAGAAATATTAGATTTAAGCTGAATTTTAGACCAAATTGACTTAATATACATTTATATAACATGTCATCCAACTGCTGCAGAATATACAATCTTTCCATCAGCACATGGAGCATTGTCCAGAATAGACCATATATTAGACCACAAAATAAGTCTCAACACATTTATAGAAGTAGACATCATACCAAGAACCGTTTCCAACCACAATGGAATAAAACTAGATATCAATAATGAGAGGAACTTTGGAACTGTACAAATACATGGAAATTAAACAACATGTTCCTGAATGACCAAAAAGTCAATAAATTAAGAAAAAACTTAAAAATTTTATTGAAATAAGTGAAAATAGAGACATAACATACCAAAACCTACAAAATGGAGCAAAAGCAATACTGAGGGAAATTTATAGCAATAAATGCCTATATCAAAAAAGTAAAAAGATTTCAAATAAACAACCTAATGATGTATCTCAAGGAATTAAAAAAGCAAGAACAATTCCAAAATAAGTAGATAGAAAGACATAATAAAGATCAGAGCAGAAATAAAGAAAACTGAGACTAAATGAAACAATAATAAGGTCAACAAAACGAAAAGTTGACTTTTTGAAAGATAAGAAAGTCAACACACCATTAGCTAGACAAACCAAGAAAAAAATAGAAAACATCCAAAGAATAAAATTAGAAATGAAAAAGGGTATATTACAACTGATATCACAGAAATATAAGGGTCACTAGAGACTATTACAAAAAAACTGTATGCCAACAAATTAGAGACCCTAGCATAAATGGATACATTTCTAGTTCATACAACCTACAAAGATTGAACTAAGAAGATAAGGAAACCCTGAAAGACCAATTACAAGTAACAGGATTAAACTTGTAATTAAAGTCTCCCATCAAAGAAAAGCCCAGGACCCCATGGCTTCACTGCGGAATTCTGCCAAACATTTGAAGAACTATTGCCAATTTTTCTCTAACTCTTCCAGAAAATTGAAGATGAAGGAATGCTTTCAAACTCATTCTGCCCTGATATCAAACCAGACTAGGACACAACAACAAAAAAAGAAAACTAAAGACCAATATCTCTGATTAATGTACACACAAAAATCCTTAAAACAAAAAACAAACAAACAAAAAACTAGAAAACTGAATCCAGCAGCACATTCACCATGATCAAGCGGAATTCATTCTAGGAGTGCAAGAATCATACAATGTTTGCAAATCAATAAATGTGATACATAATATCAACGGAATGAAACACAAAAACCATACGATCATCTCAATAGGTGCAGAAAAATCATTTGATAAAATTCAACATCTCTTTATGATAAAAATTTTCAACAAGTTAGGTATAGAAGAAACTTATCTCAACACAATAAAGGGCATATATGACAAATCCACAATCAACATCATATTGAATGGGGGAAAACTTGAATGCTTTCTCTCTAAGACTTAGAACAAGATAAGGATGCCCACTTTCATCATGCGTATTCAACATAGTAGTGGAAGCCCTAGCTAGAGCAATTAAGCAAGAGAAAGAAATAAGGAGCAAACAAATTGGAAAGGAGGAAGTCAAATTGTTTCTGTTTGCAGACAAGATGATCTTATATATTTAGCAAACCCTAAAAGCTTCACCAAAAATCTCTTAGAACTGATAAACAAATTCAACAAAGTTGTAGGATACAAAATCAACATACAAATTTAGTAGTATTTCTATACATCACCAACAAACTAGCAGAAAAAGAAATCAAGAAAGCAATGTCATTTACAATAGCTACAAAATACAATAAAATACCTAGAAATAAATTTAACCAAGGGGGTTAAAAATCTCTTCTAGACAGACTATAAGACACTGATTTTTTAGAAACTGAAGAAGACACATAAAAATGGAAAGACATTCCATATTCATGAATTGGAAGTTTAATGTGGTGAAAATAACCATACTACTAAAAGCATTCTACAGATTCAATGCAATCCCTATCAAAATAACAATGACATTCTTCATAGAAATTTTTTTCAAATCCTAAAATTTATATGGAACCACAAAAGACCCCAAGTAGCCAAAGCAATCCTTAGCAAAAAGAACAGAGCTGGAGGAATCACTCAACTAGAGTTCAAAATATACCACTAAGCTATAGTAATCACAACAGCACAATACTGGCATTAAAACAGACACACAGTCCAGTGGAACAGAATCAAGAACCCAGAAATAAATCCACATATTTACAGCCAACTGATTTTCAACAAAGGTGCCAAGAATATTCACTGGGGAAGAAATAGTCTCTTCAATAAATGCTGTTGGGAAAACTGGATATCCATATGCAGAAAAATTAAACAAGACCCCTATCTCCTACCATACAAAAAATGAGCTCAGAATAGATTTAGAAATGGACAAATGATCTAAATAAACATCTCTCAAAGGAAGACTTATAAATGGCCACCGAGTATATTAAAGAAATGCCAACATCACTTTTCATCAAGGAAATGCAAATCAAAAACCACAATGAGAGATCATCTTACCCCAGTTAGTATAGCTATTATCAAAAAGACAAAAAATGACAAATGCTGGGGAGGATGCAGAGAAAGGTGAGTTCTTACACATTGTTGGTATAAATTAGTATAACCATTACAGAAAACAAAAACATGGAGATTCCTCAAAAAACTAAAAGTAGAACTACCATAAGATCCAGCAATCCCACTACTGGGTATGTATCAAAAGGAAAGGAAATCAGTATGTCAAAGAAATGTCTGCATTCCCATGTTTACTGCTTCATTATTCACAATAGCCAAGAAGCAAACCTGATATATAAACAAGATTCTTAGAGCCATTATGAAGAGATGATAAATTCTGCTCAGTAAATCTGAAAATATTTTGCAGAAGAGAGGGCATTTGGTCTAAGTCTTGAAGGGTGCATAAGAGTTTTCCAGGTGCTAAATGGTGAAAAAGACGTTTCAGACAGAAACAGCAGTATTTTCTAAGGCACATTTTCCAAGTCACATGTGTAAAACTGCTTGGAATGTTTGCAGAAGGGTGATGGCCCTGTGGAAGGAGAATATAGGATCCACACCAGCAAATCGACCAGAAAACAGGAATGAGCTCCCACTAAGTGCCAGGCACCAGGGATACCAGTAACAAATGTGCTGGACCTAGCTCCTAACTTCATGGAGCCTCTACTGCTTGAGGAAGGAACTGCAGGAGATAATTCTCCATACTCTCCAATGGGGATACTGCCATAACATCTTGCACTTCCTGGGGTAGCATGCATCACTTTCTATAGGATTGTCTGTTGACTTGTCATGCTCTCCAATTAGACTGTGAGTTCCTTAAGAGCCGAATGCTGTGCTGGTTACCTCTTTTACATCTCAGCTCAGTTCCGGGCACACAGTGCCCACTCAACAGATTAGTGATGAAGGAAAGAAGGAATGAAAAGTTGATAGGACCAGTTTGTGACTGGCCTGCCTGCCTCCTCAGCCTCTTGAGGGAGAACTATTACTGTTGCAATAAAATACAATATATTCACTGCAAACATGCAGGAATTTTTTTAAAGCAGCAATAATTGCATTACCACAACCCAGGATCGAATTAACCACAGCCTTTAACGTGAGTTATTAAAAACGTTTTACTTCTCCCACTGGCACTTAGAAGTCAGCTCTCCTACTGAGCCACTCTCTTCCTTCATTGACTTCTCTTTATCAGGAATGTCAAGATCATTGGCATTTAGAAAGCACATTGTGTTAGCTCTTTTCTTTCCAAACACTGCAAAAGAAGTGATTTGACCTTTCATAAGGAAAATGGAACTCCCAAGCTTCCCCTACATGGCGGTGATGTCTGGGATTTCTTATCTCCTTGTCAGAAGACCTTCTCACCAGCCTGGCAGGAGTCAAGCTGGAAGATAGATGGAGCCTTTCTGATACTGTCCGCTTGAGAGAAAGTGCTGAGGGGGAAGGTTTATTAATAGTGCAGACCAGCCCTGCTGAAGGCAATTGTGAGGAGATGGGAGAGTGAGGGGGAGGGCAATGGCCTCCAGGGTCACAGTGAACACTGCTGACATTTCATTTCTTTGACAGTTGTGCTGAGAACCATAGGCTGTTGTCCTGGGGATTGAAAGGAGAGGATGGCTACAGTCAGAAAACTAAAATAGAAAAAGTTGACTGACCCAGCAGCCAAAAGGGACACTGAAAATTCTTTCAAGGGAAAGAGCAGGGCTTAATAAGTTTGTTTTTGTCTTAAAAGATAAGAAACAGGTCCATTGCTATCACCTACTCTTAGAGCTCTCTTTTGTGATTACTTTTGCATCTGGTAAGAATTAGGAGCAGATAAGTCCTTGGAGTATATTGCCAAAATTACCCCAATTCTTCCTTTCCCTTTGCCCATGGCCCTTGCAATGAGACTCTGCTAGTGCTCCCATCAAGGAATGAAGCCTATTTCCTCACTACCTGAATCTGGACTGGGCCTTGTGACTAGCTTTGGCCAGCAGAAAATGGCAGAATTGGTACCATGTGAGTTTCAAGCCTAGACCTCAAGAAACTGTGTATACTTTCATTCTCTCTGGGATACCTTCCCAGCTGCCACATGAAGAGCCTGGGCCAGCCTATGGGAGGATGAGACACATGTGGACCAGAGTCCATTCAGAACAGCTATCCCAGCTGAGGGCCTCAAATGTGTGACATCCTAGTCAGGATCAGTAAGGTGGCCTACCCAACATAGCTGAACATATATGCAAGAACATGCCCATCCAAGATCAGAAGAACCACCCAGCTGAGCCCAGCTTAAATTGTCAATGGCAAAATTTTAAGCCAATGAAATGGTTGTTAATTTAAGCCACTAGATTTTGAGGACATTTTGTTATACAGTGATACCTAAATGACACACTTTTATTCTTGTTCAGGCACCCCTATAGGAAAGGAGGATTTATACTTCAATGCGAAGATATCAGAACTCTATGTTAGAATGTAAGTTTCATGAGGGCAAGAGCCATATTTACCTGGTTCAACCCACTGAGAGAAGCAGGTGATACAGAGCAGGGGATGAATACATCTTGTTGTATTGAGTGTCAAGATTATGCGGAAAGTTGAACATCTTCTGAATGTATACTCCAAGGACTCATCTGCTCCTAATTGTTACCAGATATAAAAGTAATCATAAAACAGAGCTCTAAGAGTAGGTAATGGCAGTGGACTTATTTCTCATCTTTCAGGAGTACACTTTCAGGGGAATTTGCCCAACTTACTTCTTCAGGTAATTATCACCCTGGTTCAAGTTTCAGTAAGAATTACTGGCAAGATCAATAGCACTTCTTAAATTTGACTTAAAGAGATGTGTGGCCTGGTGGAGAAGAGCCAGCTAATAGTTACAAACATCTCTACCACACATACTCCATTGCCCTACAGAAATGCTCCATCCACTGTCTACTCAGTTACCCCAGGGTCATTCTTAGCAACCATGCTGCTCCTCTCCCTCACTCAGTCCCCATGTCCTGTTGCTTATGCTCCTTGAATATATCTCAATCTATTCACTTCATGCCACTGCCCTACTTTAGAATCGAATGACCAGTTCAGCTTCCTAAACTAGTCTCCTAACTAATCTCATAACCTCCAATTTATTCTCCCTAGAGCAGCCAGTGTCATCTTTCCAAAGAATGAGTCTGATCACCCCTCCCTTGCTAGCCTTCAGTGGCTCCCCATTGCCCTCGGGACCAGGCTGCTTGACAGGTTTTCTTGGTCTGTGTGTGCCCCCTGCTGGCTTTCCTACTTCACCTCTCCCTGTATGTTTTCACCAAAATACACCTGTTAGATCAAGTTTAGCCTAAAGCTGCCTTCTTACATATTTTAAGTTTGTCCTAAAGGTTTCTCTATACATTGCGAACTATAACCTAAATGGAGCTGTAAACAGACTGTAGCCTACTCTTGTGTCAATCACCGAGTTTTTGGCCAATCAAAGGTGGCCAACTGTTCAAATCGTGTTCATATTAGGTAGACGCCAAGCTTTAATCAATCTGGCTGTTTCTGTACCTCACTTCCATTTTCTTTACATCAGTTTCCTTTTTCTGTCTGTAAATCTTCCACTACATGGCTGCACCGGAGTCTCTCTGAGCCTCCTCTGGCTCAAGAGGCTACCCCATTCACAAATCATTCTTTGCTCAATTATACTCTGTTACATTTAATTCAGCTAAGGTTTTTCTTTTAACACACCTTTCCTGTAATACTGAACTATTTGCAGTTCCCAGGCTTGGGACATTCTTGAGCTGAGGCAGTCTCTCCACTCCCTATTCTACTGCTTGGCTATTTCTTCTCTTTTTAGGTCTTCCCTTAGATGGCATAGTTTCCTTCCCTGATCTCAACTTCCTGCCCATTTCCCTGATCTCAGAGGTGTCACTGTTTTTCTCTTCCCTCCCTCCACCACTAGACAATGAGCTCTGGGAGGCAGGGGCTGTTTCTTTCATCTCTGTGTGTACTACAGACTCTGACTTAGGGTAAGTGGTTGAAGGAATGAATGAGGCAAACTAACCAAGACTTTGAGCAGCACCTCCTGATAATGAATGAGAGAGAGCTGGAAGAACCAGTTCCCATTTCCAGGTTAGGTAAAGAAGTAACTATTTCCAGTTACAGGATTTTCTTGGAAGTGGATTAGAAGTGAACAGTAACTAATATCTGTATCAGGCACAGACATGGAACAAATTCATGAATTGGTCATTCTCAATAGACTTCAGTTGTGAATGGTGAAATTTGCTGAGAATCAATAAGCACCAGTGTTTATTAAACACTTTACTCTGTTCCAGGTACTGCACTAAGGGCTTTACACTTAGCTCACTTACTTATCTTAGCCACCCAATAAAGTAGCTTCTATCACTATCCCCCCTTTCAGATGAGAATGCAGAAGTACAGAGAGGTCAATAACTCATTCAAGGTCATTCAGCCAGTGAGTTTGGTTAAGTAAAATCATTTTGCTTGAGTGCAGGTTACATAGTCCTTACCTGATCCCCCGCTACAAAATGTAGAATATGGCATATGTGATACAATTACACAATTTAAACATATTTTGTTTAGTTATGGGTTCAGATCAAGATAAAGCATCATATTTAAATGATTAGCCTGGTCAATACAAGAGTAAACAGCATCCCAATCAATAAACAAAGTTTTATCTTTCTTTCTGAGATTATGACCTGCAGTGCACATTTCTTGCCAAAACACAAACATTCTGTTTTCTGCCACTAGGCTCATAAGAATGAAGAAGTGAACATTTTATATGCGTTTAATATGGCTAATTAGTACAATCCTTCTCTACTTGTTTCTACATATAAGATTAATGTTGTTTTCCCATTTTCCCTCATGTTAACCAGCCTCCACTAAAAAATAGCTACTTTTTCTGCAATCCTAGAAATTCCACCATCTCCTGCACCCTCATACATGTAGTTTCCCTTGCCTGAAAGCCACCCCCATCTAAATATGTCACTCAAGTCAAGAAGAGCCAGGTAACAAACATCTCTACCATACAAAAGTGTTCCACCCACCTTCTACCCAGTTACCTGGAGTCATTCCTGGCATCCACCCCTCTCCTCTCCTTCATTCAGTTCATGACCCACCTCCCTTTGTCTTGTCACACATTCCCATTGTAGGAAATCTTAAAATCTTACAACTCACACCAGTCAGCATTTACATTTATCCTGCTCTCTGGAGTAAATCTTTCTTTCTTTTTCTTTCCCTATCCTTTCCTTCCCTCCTTCTTTCCCTCCTCCTTTCCTTCCTTCCTTTCTTCCATATACATATTTGGGGCACTTATCACGTGTCACTATCCGCGTAAGATACATACCATTAATGGCCTTGACATTTGGATTGTTTTATCCCAGTTAGTTGTATATGTCTCTATACGCTCTTACTGGTTGCCAGTTACTTTATGTTTATTAATTTCAGTTCTTAAAACAACCCTTTGAGAAGGTGCCCAGTAACTCCTGCTCATTAAGTACATCCAATGCTTAGCCAGCTACAAGAGCTTTTCATTTTACTACAAACTCAATTACATGTGTCTGGAGAAGCTCACTTGCTAGAATGTTTGTGGCAGGAACAAACTGGGGTTCATCTCCATGTTCATTATGAATCTCACAGGATTCCACATTAGAATCACCTGGACATTGTTAAAAAAACTATGGAGCAGTCAGCCCGGCGCGGTGGCTCACGTCTGTAATCCCAGCACTTTGGGAGGCCGAGGTGGGTGGATCACGAGGTCAGGAGATCGAGACTATCCTGGCTACCACGGTGAAACCCCATCTCTACTAAAAATACAAAAAATTAACCTGGC